>NW_019524716.1:69525-135420 GCF_002814215.2 Seriola lalandi dorsalis | reverse complement strand
GTTAGAAGTCACCGTGTTTAAGGTGGCATTTATATTGGTAGTGAGACTTAAAACCTATGAGCACTTGTTTGATACATACTGGCATTGAAAAATACTTGAAAAATACTGCGTATTAGGTGATAATTATGTTATTAATTATAACTTTTAATATTTTGAACAGCAGAGCCAAATTGAACTGAAGATTTGGTCAAAGCAAAAAAAACTTACGCAAATGAAAGCAAACTGGAAAAAAGAGGGAGAAAACAATCATACAAACACTTATGCTATCAATATTTATACTTAAAGTTTTATATGCTTATGTGCTGTATGCTTTGGGATTGACTGGCAGCCTTTCCAGGGTGGACGCTACCTAACCAACTTGGGTTAATGCTTCTTTACTAGACCTGTATCATTCAAGTCTTGTTACAGGTAAAGGAGGGCAAGGATTACTCATAGAAAACCTGAACTACCTGTTTTCAGATTTCTATGTGTTATTGTGACTACTTTGGTCACACCTCCTTAACTTTGTTTTTCCAGAGGTGGATTGCTGATTGGTTAAAATTGGTCTCTTGTTTGTTTTCAACCTGAGCATCATCAGATTGTTATACAGCTTGAAGTCAATGTAAAATTGACCGATTAGTAAAAGTGAAATGAACAGAGAAAAACGGTCATTTCATTGGCAATATACTGTACCTTTAAATATCAACCAAACATTTCTGACATTACTGTTGGACAAAACCAAAATGTATGTGCCAGACAGTATGTATTTTTTTAGAAACAATAAAATGGTGAAAGAGTAGTTTTTCACATAACATTTTCATTGATTTTCTTTACACTGCAGTAACTATTGTAGTATTTTTTAAAAAGAGGACCAATAAGTGTCTTCTTTGTGTTACTGTTTTAAAATTGCACTGCTCTGATGACAGGAAACAAGTTGAAGAAAATGAGGAAAATAAATCTCTGTTACTGTATGGATTTCAGTGCAGTTTAGCTCTTACTGACATTCTCCATTACCGTGTACAAGGATTGTATGTTGCATTTATTTTTACAATTCCAGTGAGACATGAAGAGATGAGTAAGTCATATTCATCACACAGTAGCTTCACCATGACACAGCCGTGTAAAATCAAGTTTTCTCAATTACTCTGGCTCGCCCTCCCATGCTTGTCTTGCTGTAACTGTGGAGGGTCACTCGCAGACTTTCGTTACATGAAGTGCTCCGATTGAAACACAGTAGAGACAAGATTAGAAAATTGAAGAAGGAATTGGTGTGGGGCATCATCAGGCTACCCTACACAGTGCTTTAGACGTCTGTTTAAATTGTGGTGTTTTCATAGGACCAGCAGCAGAGATGCAAACCTCTGCAGCAGCAGCATATGCTTCCCGGAGAAAGGAAAACATGCTTGTGTTGGTCTGAAGGGAGTCACTGCTGTTCATGGAGGAGTTGGCTCTTTTAATCGGGTAATTCATTTGGTGTTATCGCTGTAAAAAGCTGGAGGCACTGACCATTGCTTATAGCTCAACTTCATCAATAATCCACTAAAGACTAAATAATTCCCAAAACTCCAGACGCAGGTGAGAGGATATTACACCTGTTCAACTTTACCAGCGGTGTCACCTAATGTTCAGTAGATTGCACTTTTTTTTTGTATGTTTCTTTTTGTCTGCTCATTTATTAAGGAAAAAGACATACATTCCAGCTCTTTTCCTTTTGTTATACCATTCTGAACTGAATATTGTTGGGTTTTGATATTATGGTTGTGTTGGAAAATTGTTAAGGAAATTGTCATATGCTTCTTTCTGATGAGATTTTATAACCTAAACAATGAATAAAAACTACAGATTAAGATTTAAAATTAAGATTAAGATGCTGAGGGATAGCTCCTGCATTTTTCATAATTCTATTGGAACCATTTGTATATTTACCTCATCTCATGGCATACATTAAGCAATTCCTGTAATTGGTTTGCAAATAAGTTGGCCAGCAATGAGATAACCGTGACAAGTGAAGGAGATGTGCTGCAACTCAAGCAGCTTCTGTGGCTAAGATGGCAGATCCGCTTACCATTGCAAGCCTAGTGCAGGAGCACAAGAAGAACCCTGACAGCCTGGCTGCAGATCTCCAGAAAACCTCTGTACATCTTTGGCAAACGACAACAACCATGGAAAGCGCACTTCAAAAAAACCACAGGGACTCGGTCAGCTTGAAAAGGCAAACACAGTCTGAGCATCCAAAGCAGAAGACCTTGAAAACTGATGCAGATGACAGAATCTGAGAATCGTTGGACTACCAAAGCGGAAGGAAGTTCACTGTCAGAATCTATTTCCACAAAGTCGTCGGAAGTAAAAGTATCCTGAAAGAACTGGAATGGGACAGACCACAGAACACCAGCTCCAAAGCGTACCCCAGGCGAACGTTCATGGACCATTGTCGTAAGAGTCAACCACTTTCATGATAAGGGACATGTGCTTTATTGGGCCAGGACCCAGAGAGAGGACAAACAGTTCGACTGCAACAGGATCCTGTTCTTCCCTCACAAGAGTGCAAGCTTGGCCAAGCAAGCTGTTGTTAGTTGGGAGTGTGACTGTGTAGGAGACTCACCACTCACTTCTAAGGAATGAGACTGTCATGCGGATAAACTTGCTCTATTTTAGTTTTTGGGATGGGGTGTTGGGGTTCACATAGAGAGGAAAAGAGAGTGCCTGAAAAGATGGTTCCTGATCATAATGGGTGTGTCATTATTTTCCCCAGCAGACTCTTTCATATACCATTTATGTTAGTATGTTTCTATGCCACTAATTTTGATGATGCCAAATTTATGATATGCATTATTTGATTCAATTTGGAGAAGACCTAAATTGTGTTATGAGCACCCAGCTGGATTGTTCGAACTCCATGGTTACCACACTCAAAGATAGCAACGGCATTGACATAATTTATGAAGGACCATGGAGGTTGTGATCTCTGCAGATTTTTACACCAAGACGCCACAACATGCCCATTCTTCTCCCATGTACATCAAACTTACTCAGGGATGGATTATATTTATTTTATCATCCATTCAGCTGCAAATTCACACTGGAGATTCAAAACATCATTACGGTTCTGCACTTCCATATAAAATGCAATTGACGAATTTATATGCTTTAACAAAACAGACAAGACTAGTTCATCATTACTTTGAAAAACCCTTAAAGGTTTTTTGGGTAAAATGATCTCCCACTCTGTTTACTACAAAAGACAAGGCGGAAAAGGGCGAAAGGACATAATTAATAAAATATCTGATGTTGCTAGTCAATGCATAATAAATCCTATTTTAGATCGGTACCAACAAAAAGTGAAGCTCAATTTTGCTGAAAAGGTAGAACTAATTATACTGAGGTCAAAAGGAAAACTATATAAATATGGCAACAAAACCAGTCATCTGCTAGTCTTTCAACTCAAACACCAACCAGGATCACGATACATTCGTCAGATCTCAGAACAATTATCACCAATTTACAATGTGACTCCTGGAAATCAGTGTCACTTTTAAATCATAGTACTATAAACTTTATACATCAGAAACCCTTAAAGACTCAAACATAGCCACATTCTAAAGTAATGTTGTAATCACAACTGTTGACAAACAAACAAATTCAAACTTAGAGCAGCAAATAACGCTTGGAGAAATATATGACAGTGTCAGGGAAAATGCTCATAGCAATTAGCTTTATATTATTATTCCTTATCCACAGTAACTCTTTCAGATGTTTAACTGAATTCTTAAGGATATTAATCCTGCAGAATGCAACTCCTTTAGACCTATTTCACTTTTAAATGGTGATTTTACAGTACAGGCAAAAGTGTTGGCAAGATGATTAAAAATGTCTGCCTTGAATATTTTCTGAAGACCCCACTGACTTCACCAGAGGAAAACATCAAATACATGGCATCTGCATCCATCTACAACCACAAAGCCTGAAGTAATGATGTCTCGGAACACTAAAAAAGCCTTCAGTATAGGTGGTACCACTTACAATAAGTCTGCACTTATAAAGGATTTATGAATGGTTTATGATTAGGTTATTAATTCAGTTGTTAACACTTTATAAATCATAAAATCAGCTCAGTGAGCAACAGGCCACAGATATGTCTGTCAAAGAATGGATGAGCAGTACACCAAGTAAAGGAAGGTTACCAACTGTGTTATACCTTGAATGACAAAGTCCTAAAGAAGAGACCAACCAGCAAAAAGCATCTCCACTGTGCATAACAATCTGATAGCATATGTCATATCAACTCCTGTGATTATAATGAGGATGGCTGGTGATAGCATGTCAAGTTAAACAATATTGCCAAGCGTATACGCAGGAGAAATATGGAGCATTGGGTTTCTCTGTATGCAGATGACCTGTTACTTAATATAACAGACCCTGTCACCTCTGCCAGTAAAATAACTCAAACTCTGGATAATTTTGGAGCATTTTCACAAAACAGCCCAACAGTTCATACAGGGGCAGATGCCCTTTCATTTGTCACCCTAAAGTTTCTGTTGTCTAGGGATAAACATTACCCATTCATACATATATATTTCCATACATACAAAAAAAAAAAACTTTGACATCTTATTAAATAAAGTTAAAGCAGACCTAGAAAAATGGTCCAAATTACCACTGTCATTAAAAATGTCAGTGAAAAATTAAAAATTAAATTTTTCTGTTTGTCCTTCCTCTCTTCAAGCAGCTTGATAAAATTATTCTCCCATTTATACGGACAGGCAAGTTGGCATGAATAAGAAAAAGCACTCTACAAGCAGCAAGATGGGATAGTGGACTTAGCCTGCCTATATTATGTATACATTCCTCTACCTACCTCAACAGTATACTATTCGTCAAACACAGTTGTTTTGCCTACTTTGAAAATATAGAGTTCCTCGAATACTTCAAATAATTCAGTTTCAGTCTCTTTGGCCTAATATGCAATAAGCATCTATTTTTACCATCTAACCTCGACTCTGCCTACACACTTTGGAAGGATAAAAGTATAATATCATTCAGAGACCTGTTTTTGGATGGCACCTTGCCTGTGTCTGACCAGTAAATCTAACCTGCCTCGAAATTTTTTTTTCCACTATCTCCAGGTTCACAGTTTTGTTAAGGATCATTGCACTACATTGCCTTACTTGCCACCTGAGGACTCGTCATATATTGAATACCCAAAGGTGAAAAGGTAACACGCGCACAGAACTTCAGGACAAAGCTGACTAATCTCAATTTCACTCAGGTGAAGGCCACTGATAAAGGCCACCAGGCCAAATGTTAGCATGTTTGTTGATATGACCTAAATAAATTGGTGAAATTGACATCGATCAACTTTGTCCTGAAGCTCTGCATGTGCTACCTTTTCACCTTTCAAAGATCTAACTATTATTTACTCATCAGATTACAGAAACCAGAAAACTTGACAGTAGTGAGATCTGAGCTACACAACTTCATTCTTAAATCTGACCGCCCTCCACTTGCCAAAATCAAACACGAGCAGGAGGATGACCTGGGACTCCAGTTTCAGGACCCCTGGTGGGAAAAGGGCAAAATACAGGTCAATTATTCCTCCTCTTGTGCCCACCTCAATCTTATACAATTTAAAGCAAAGCTAAACTAGCAAAATACTTTCTTGGCACTATTGAGGTCTATAATAGATGTGCCTCTTCCATGTCTCATCTAGCCCATACCCTCTGGTCATGTTCAAAATTAACAGGATTTTAGGAAAACATTTTCAAAATCATGTCCTAGTCACAGATATTGCACCCATTTCACTCATTGCCATTTTTGAGTGCCCCTTAACTAACCTGAGTTTACTAAAAAGAAATTAAATGTACTGTCCTTTGCCTCTCTCATCACCCATAGATGCATCCGCCCACACTCAAAATCGCCTAAGCCTCCAGCAGAATGCTCCTGGCAGACTGATCTAATGTAATTCCTTAAACTGGAGAAAATCAAATTCTCTCTTAGAAGGGCGACTGAGAAATTTTACATGACATGGCAACCTACCCTCTCATATTTTGATAAAGTATCCACAGATCCCATTTCTTAGAAATGCACTTTCCCATCACTTTGTATGCAACCACTTCTGTAGTGGCGTCATGTTTTTGAATTCTTAGAAATGCTGAACATGTTTACCCATGTATGCTTGCTATGTATTATATATGCTGCAAAACACTAAATCATCTTGTAAAAAATGGACCAGCTGAGGGATGGGTGGATTTATTTTTGTTTTATTTCTGTCTTCCTTTGTTCATCTGTATGTGTGCCGGTGTCTCAAATATAGAACTTGACATGTCAGATGCTTTCTAAATATGATGTAGAACAAATTTATAAGAAAAAAAAAGATTAGTTAGTAACAAAAAATAATTATAAAAATGAAAATGTTATGTAGCCCTAAACCATTACACTAAAATACAAAACCTGTTCGATTTAAAGAGAGAGCAGATTACTGATGTTATCTCAGGAGATTTCTGGTTTTTGAAGCTCAACATTTCACTTACCTGCCAGTGCTGTTTAAGGGGCACTAACATGGACAGCTGCTCAGAACAGCTATTAAAACTGCCTTGTGCTTCCACTTGTGAATGTGTGTGTGTGTGTGTGTGTGTGTGTGTGTGTGTGTGTGTGTGTGTGTGTGTGTGTGTGTGTGTGAGTGTGAGCTGAATATGATGAAGTGCTTCCCTGTCAAAGGGTTACTTACAGCAGCGTTGTCCCAGGAGAGTTTGTTGTCTGACAGTGGCAGAGGGAGAGCAGTGACCCCAGCGATGGCCAACTGAGGGACAAAGGCCAGCTCTCACTGTGTTAGAGGACAAACCTCTCAGTGGTCGGTTAAACTAATCACCACGGGGACCGGCGGCTATAGCTTCGTTACAGGCCACTTCAGAAATGCGTCTGACAGATAAATGAATGGACTTCATTCTGTCGTACTTTGAGACTAACACAATGCAAAATCTGCTAACAAGCAGGCTGACTGCTCCAAATTCATGCCTCTGGTGGCCAAACTGGCCAAAGTCCCATCTTTCTGCCTCGTTGTGCTTCTCTTTTTCTTATTGTTTTCTTATCTCATTGTCATTGACATTCTATCATCCATTTTATTGTTTTGTTCCATCGCATATTGCACTTATCCGTCGGGTGTGGGATCGCTGTTTATCCTGCACATTGTTTCGTCCGTTCCTTTTTTCTCTCAAGGTGTTCTCCTTGTGTTCACTGAGGTTGTTAGGTAAAGCTAGGTAAGCTATTGTTCCCCGTGCTTTGTTTTGTTTGTATTGGGTTGTATAATGCTTTGGATTGTCTTCATTAATAAAAGATTATTGGAAATATGGTCTGTGATCTATGTGCAAATGTAAAAAATGTAAAAAGTGATCCATGAATAGTCATCACTTGTGTATCTTTGAGTGTCTTACTCCGGAAGGTTTCTGAATGATTTTATCTTGAAAGCAAGCTCTTGTTTTTTCAGAGCCAGTATTATATTGCCATTTTACTACTAGGGTGATGAAGGCAAGTGTTTTTAAATCTCAATGAGAAGGCAGTGAAAAAGGATTATTAAAATTAAAAAGTAGTTTTGTGGAATATAATATTCATGCAAACTTAAGTAATACGACTACACTTATCTTTTTTTATATTTAGTTATGAATCATCTGATGAGGATTTATTTTGCATTAGCACTAGTTCACTAAACATCCTACAGTGTACCTACAAAAACTCTGTAGGAGGTTTTCAGTAATGAGCAGTGTTCAGCAGTGTTAATTAGCAACTGCTCTCCACATGTTGCCTATCCAAGCTAAAATAACTGAATGAATGTCATTGACTTTACCCTTGCACTGCCGCAGAGTCACTAATGGTTACTAATGTTTATAATGGTCAGATCTGAGAAATGTTTGGTTTAATATAATCATGAATCAAAATGATGATTCTGCTCCAAAGTCATTACACATGAATGTTACTGGTTTCTGTGAGTCAGTTGGTCATTGCAACTAAGTAGATACATTCACATTGTATTTTGTTTAAGCATATGGAAACCATAGATTTCTTTTTTTATTATTATTATTACAAGAAAATCTGCAACTAATTCATATCATGCAGCTCCATGAACAGAACCAGGCAGGTGTTTGCACTATTTCTACATACAGTAATGTTGGATTTAATAAATGCACTCATGCATTTCACCATGCGATAAATGTGTTAAACACATTGACATTCTTACAGAAATGTGTGTTGTTACGTGCTCTGCCATTGATTTTCAGTGAAAGTCCTCTAAGGAATGTCAAAGCGTTCTACTTTTCAGATAGAATATATTGATATGCTTGCCATGTGCTTGCAAACATTTCCAGTTCACAGCAAGGAGAATCTTATCATGGTGTCTGACTCTGTCAACACTATTAAATTTGGAGGGAGTCAGAGATTAATAACTTCCACATAAGGAGAAAATAGGAAGAGGCGCGGGCTTGGGAGCTTACAGAAAGATTAATGAGTGTCAAAAACAATGAATTTTCCATTAGATAGGAGAATGGCATATGTTACTGGTACGGTCCTCACAGTCCCCTCATCAGATAGGAGTTTGTTCAAGGATCAGCAAGAAATGACCTATTTTATAGATAAACATTTTGTCCTTTCTGCAGACTTCAGATTAACACTGACCCATTTTAAGTCAGAAATAGTACCTATTTTTCCTGAAGGTTTAATTTCACCCACAGCTATGGGTACTGTCATGAGCAAAATGATCACTGTTTTTATTGAACGTTTGGGCCGACTGTAAAAGAAATGCAAAGACATGTGTTATGTGGTTATGTACAAAATTGTCCTTGTGGAGGTTGTTTTCAGAGGAAAAAAATGCAGATTGTAGGACAATCTTTAGCCTCAGTACACACGGAGCCATGCCTCTCAAATAGCCTTCTCTGCAAACATGTCATTATTGTTATGATGGATGCCCAGCAGTTTTCAAATATCAGCAATGGAGAGACATGAATGCAGCATTTAACTATGTTGAATACGGATGCAACTTTGAGCAGCAGAAGGATGGTAAGAAGCCAAAAATTATCTTCGACAACAACAGAAATAAATGAGGTGTGCATAGTGTGAACAATGTCACCGGCACCTCCAGCTGGAAGGAAACAGCGGGCCTGTTAGCTGTTAGACATTTCCCATTATAGACAGGATGTGTCGGCACACGATGCATTTGTAGACCAGAGGTGGAAAAGAGGTAAATACTACAAGAGGAGCTTATTTCTCAAGGAGCTAAGAAGTGTTCTTGTCAGTCAGCCTCTGCGTCCCCCAAGAAGCGGCACATTGTGTGACCCCCAGTCAGTGCAGATTTGGTCAGGGCTTTTTAAGGAAAACCTCCAGTCGTGCTTCACCTACATCTCTGTCAGAGGCGTCATTCATGGTGAACAGAAGAAATGCAAAATGTTACACCATTTATTCAATCAGTGTGTAACATAGTAATTTACAGATGAATGGAAACATTTATCGAGTGGCCCATTTGCCAAATTATTCAAGCTTAAAAAAAACTGTTTTTTTCAACAGTGCCCTCCTGCAGCAGAAATGACAATTTACAGGTGCATGGAAACACCAAAAAATCACTTTAAGATAAATCTGTATATGTTTGGTGAAAATAATCATTTATTTTTAGTTCTTATAGCTGCTATTCCTAAGTTTAAAAAAAACTCAATATAGAGCTTCATTCAGATCCACTCAATGCTGTGCATGGCTCCTTCAGTAGGAGTAGTAGTAGTTTCTCCAAGGTCTTGATTTTCGCTTGACCACAGTGCCCAAGTTATAACAAGAAATTTCTTTTTTCACTTCACAAAAAAGCTAATGGTAGCTGGTGTGGTAATGGTGGTAATGGTATGTTTTGCATGCTCAGTATGCCATTTAGACGGTTAACCACAGCTCCTGCAATCTCATCAACATACCCAGCAAAATCAAATGTGAGCTGTAAATGAATAGAACCTGCCGCCTCCACTGATGGACTTTAAAAAGCAAGATCCCCACAGAAGGATCAGCGGTGAGTTTCCTTTCAGGGTTGTGTTTGTCATGCGATTTCCTGTTTTGCAGCTGTGTGCTGTGAGTGTGTGACATCTGAGCCAAATGTCCATGATGAATAACTTGCAACAGATTTCTCATGACGACAGCAGTGTTTCCATGATTTATTTTTATTTTTTTATGTGTACAAAGCCTCAGATAAAAACTTGTCACCTTTGAGGTGAGTGGTTGCCTATTTGATCCTCCTCCTCCTTGTGTTTAATGACCTGGGGAAATACACATGAATGCTAGATTTTTTTTTTTCTTTTTTTGACTGCTGTTTTTTTTTCTGTGATCCCACACTGTAAAATTGCTACCCTCCTCTGTTCGCTTTTGGGTGCACTAGGAGTTATTCATATGCTATAGGATAAATCCATCGCTGTGTCTTAATAGCTCAGAGTGGATGGATACTTGGATGTGTTCATGAAAGTGACGCACTGAATATATTTTTCTCCCTCCTCCGGTCATTCCTTTAGATTTTTAAGCCATAAAATTATTGCGTTGAGATAATAACTTGAAGCAAACAGCCAGACTATAATCTTCTCTTCAGGTAAGCAGGTAAGCTGTTTCCTCATGTGAACAAAACAAAAAACCTCTCAGTGTATTCAGGCTTTTTTGACTCCGTTTTGCACATTAGAAAACCATTAGTCTATTCTTCTATGTCAGCAGTGCTTTTAGCTCCTCAGGCATGATGTAGTATGTTAGTTTGGAGGGTGGTAACATGTGTGGGACTGGGCCTGACACTAAGTGTTGATTTTGCTGTTCATGCAATGAATCTTTTTCAAAAATCTGAATCTTACCGGCAAATCTAGTGTTAATCTGTTCTACTCTGAAAGCCTTTGTCACAACGTTCTGTCCTCATTACACCTAACTAAGTGTCTCTACCTGCAGACAGCTAAGCACCTTCCCTTATGTAACCACTGGAGACAAACAAAGCGCCCATCCTTTGAGTGATGATGAAAGGAAATTGTTTACCAATCTGCTATATCACTCTGAGAACCGTGTAATTTTCACAGAAGGTGAAAGTTGAAAGTTATTGAGCAGAAGTCTCGCCAGGCACTGTCACACAGATTAGCCCTAAAGGGGAAAAGATTTGCTCATTTTGTTGTGATGAACAATTTTACAGCACTTAATTGTTTGGATTATTTACTATATCCCATGATCCTTTAGCTATATGAAGCGTTACATTGTGATGTTATGAACCAGATTTAACATAATTACCCATTGACACAGTAATCCTATCCAAGCAAAGACTATACAAACTTGCAAATACAGAGACACATTGTTGGTCTTATATTTTTATTATACATTATGATAAAACTTCATTCATCAGCTTCACCGTCTAACATAAATGGAAATGAAAGCAAACTGCAGACAGGTTTTGTCCACTAAAATTTAACCTGTGAAATTGTGTAGACACTGACTCGTCAGAGGAGGAAAGTCTTTGGTTTCAGGTTTAGTTTTTTACTGTGTGGACATGCAGTTTAGTTTGATTTGTTGCTCCAAATTGACCCTATGTTATTCTGCTGTTAACCGGGCTTTAATTAATCAGTTATCTATCGTGTCTTGAAGTGAAATGTCACAACATGAGGCATAGCCTCATCGTGGTTAGTGAGGCTGGTGTTCCATTACCACATTAATTAAGTGCTGTTTAGTGGTGCCCCGATCCTATAGATTCACAATGAGTTATCATAACTGATGAGCATGATCAGTTTTGACACATGCAGTAAGGTTTGTCATTCGGGTCATATCAGATAGAAGAGTGAATATTATCATAACTGGTTTGTTGAGACTTTTGCACTAAACTGTGTATAGAAAAATAGAATAGTATAAAGTACTATTCTATTCTGTGGACTACCAGCTACAAAGACATGGTTTTTAGATGTTAAAGAATTAATGATCTGACTAATATGGTTTAATTGAATAAAGCTGTGATGTTTGCATTCATGTTTTTCTTCTGTATTTGTAATGTGTATTGAGACTCCTCACATTCCCACATTCACAACATTTAATCCTGTCACCATGGATAGAGCAAATAATAATCATGCTATCAGTGTTGCTCCTTCATGCTACCTATATAACCTGCTGTTGTCTTGCTTTACCCCCTCATGCTTTCAGTGGCTGGGACAAAAAGCAAAGCGAAAGGTGAGTTATTGCCTCCATTTTCTTGCTGCATGATTTATGTTGCACACAGTTCCCAATAAACAATGTTTGGATCGCCCTTTTATCTCCCCCAAGAGCCCAGGAAACATTAACATACACAGCTTGTTGCAAAGCTTTCTGGGCATTTTTTAACCTTTATTTCCCCAGGAAATAAATGCTTGCTCTTTCTCAGCTACAACCTGTTTCACATATGTATAGATTCACATGTTCACACCAGGGAACTGCCCGCCTCACCCAGTCATGCTTTTCCTGTATTTGGCCACTGTGCAGCTCCACTGGAGCAGCTGGGGGATTGTTCCTGGTTCAAGGACAACGCAGTAGTAGATGAGGGAGGAGAAGAGTGTTTCTCATTTGCTTTCTCTACCCAGATTTTCCCAGACATGCTGTGTGCTCAAACTGGAGACCTTCTTCTTTTCATTCTCTTTATTTTCCCGCTGCCTTTCAGTAGTTAATGCTTTGTCCTGATATTTGTTGGTGTAGGTATTCACTTCATTGCCACAGATTCTGATCTAGTATCTAATAAATTGTCATTTTCAAATTTGTTATGTACTGAGCTGAGAAAGCCAGCACAGAGGGTGTTTTTTTTTCTTGATGCTCAACCACAAATGACTTGTACCTTTGGGGGGGGGGGGATCCTGTTTCAGAGTATTTGATCATTTACAGACCATTTTTTCTTTTATATTGGTATACATTTGCTGTTATTGCTCATGTTCTTGTTGGCTGATGCTATTCTAGCATCTGAACATCAATACCCCAGTGTCCTAGTGGCTCTGCCTGTATGTTTATTGATGCCACTGTTAGTGCTGTCACTGAGGGATCCTCTAAAAATTTTATATGTTAGTTGTTCTGGCTTGTTTGCTTTGAGTGCACAGTTGACCAATTTGAAATTTGAGCAGCCCACTTATGTTCTTCACGTGTTGATGAAATCTAGTTTCCTAATGTGCCATCAACTTCATATACTCAAGTTTTATTTGGATTTTTTGTTTGTTTGGTTGTCTAGGTTTTTTTTTTTTTGTTTCTTTTGTATTTTTTGGACTTAAACCAACACCACTGATTAATGTTGTTAATGTTGTTAATGTTCATGAATGAACGCTGAGGGTTTTTCTTCTTTTTTTTTCTCCTTTTTGAAAATGCAGTGTTTTCTAATTACAGAAGTAATTAGGGGGTTCGTTTTTAATTAGAGAAGAAGATACACATTCAGCATCCGTATACCTCTGGAATCTAGTTCAACAATTTTAAACAGCACTTTCAGGACTCTAATTACAGTTAATAACTTTTATTAATAACAATGAAGATAATGAATATAACCATATGTATCAGTCTAAAATATTGATGAAAGGATTTTGTCCATTTCCCTATTGCATGTAAATAATTGCCATGAAACCTGAGGAGAAACTGTTACAAAAAAAATATGAGACCTAGAAGCCAGAATGGAGGATCATCATGGCACTTGTCATTATAATGCAAAACATGCCTCTGGATTTATTTACCGAGACCTCACAAAGAGATTTATTTGCTCTCTGAGGACTCACCTGAGTGTATGAGGCAGTGCTTTGACTAGTACTAATGCAGAGAAAAGGAGAATCATTTATTACACTGTAGACACAGTGCATTGAGGGTAAACAGCTTCATGAGAAAAACATTTTGTTTCCATCCAGAACAAAACAAAAAAAAGTTGGATGTAGAAAGAAAACTTATAAAAGTAAATCTGGGAAAAACAAAAATTGGAGAAAAAGCAGCAACTCTAATGCAAGCGAACCGTATGTCAGAGGTGAAAGATGAAGCTGAAGCAACAGAGGTTGTTTTCACAATTGTGTTATGTAACCATTATGAAGGGCATATTCGGGCAGCTTGAATGTGAATTTAACGGCATTTCATATAAAGTGTTTCTGACAGAGGTCGTATTACATTGAAAGTGGACACGGCGAGGATTCTCAGTGTGACAAGGCTCCACTGAACATCTAATAGAGCAACATATTCCTGACCATATTATTCAGTGGGCTTTGTGGAAATGGGGAATGAATGCATATATCCAACCCTGTCCCTTTAAAAATGACATTTCTATACAAATAAACTGCAACAGCACATGCGTTTTATAGGAGACTTAATCCCTAGCTACATTAATGTTCAGAGACGATGTATTTTTTTGAATGACTGAATGAAGCACTACATTTATTAACAGCAGTGGAGTCGTGAGCAGATGGTTGGGATAGATGGTGGGGACACAAACCCCGCAACTGTCACACCAGAGACCGGGTTTGCATCCATGGTCCTATCTGTGGTGAGGTTTAGGCAACAAAATCACTTTGGTTAAGGTTAGAGAAAGAGTGTGTTTCGGGTTAAAAGAACACCTTGTGTCTGAAGTCACTGTCAATACGTTTATAGAACACATAATCTAGTGTTGGAGTTTAGTTGTATAGAAATGCCATGAGAAGACAGGGTTTATTTACCGCACAGAGCGGTGTAAGTAATGTTGAAGGAGCATGTGATAACTATTCTCATTCATTCCCACCATATGGCTCCTAAACTTTTTAAAGGAAATCCATACCCAAGGTTATTGAGAAGATTTACCACATAATTCACAATCAGCTGTGTATTCCGCTAAATTCTCATTAATTAAAGTGTTTATCAGTTTGTTAGCAGTCCTCTAGAGTTGGCTTGAACACTCTTAGGAGCATTTTTTTTGTTTTTGATGTCCCAGTGTCAGCGTTTGTTTGTCACTTTGTAGACATTGGACAACTAATATGCCGCCAGTTTATCAGTTTTATTTCTCAGTGTGTAGCAGAAAGCTTACAAGCATCAGGATCTGACAAAAACACATAATCCCTAAGTTCATTTGAGGCACATCACATGTACAGTCTTGTAAGTAATACCAGTTGAAAGTGTAATTTCCTGTTTTACCTGGAGACAGTACAGTATTTCTGACCCACTTTCTGAAGCTGATGTATTGCCACTTTCCACTTTCCCTTTTTTTCCCCTGCACAGCTGAAAAAAACACTGCTAAGAGTTTCCCCCAGTAGGGATATTTATTGCCAGTTCTGAGGATTGTCCACCCCCTACCTTTCCCCTGCCTCCCCCACTGTGGCAAATCACAGGGGAGGACGGCACTCAGTACCACCTCTGAGATGAGGGAGGTTCACTTTTGCTCAGGTGATACTCAGTAACAGGCACCAAATGTCCTTTTTGATAGAGGATAAATCTGACAGACAGCTCACTCTGTCTTGGTTATTTCCTTTGTAACAGGCTTCATCGGCCTCTGCAACAACTCAATCAACTGACTGCATCAGTTAAGATCACACTATCAGTGCCGAGCGTGAATACAATACAGGGCTGATACACAGTTGTCGTGTGGTGGTGGGTCATCGAAACATGTGCATTGTGTCTGTCTGATCTGCTGTGAACCGCTCTTGTTTACAGCTGATGGAAGCATTACAGAAACCCACTACAATCCCAGTGCAGATAAAGGATGCATACAGCGGAATATGTCTCGATAATGTTCCACACGAACACATTTAATGCTAGAAAGATTCATATTTGATTTTGCAAAAAACACCCAGGAGCCATTTGCAACAGGAATTAAAACAGCAGCTGAGATAGAAAACTGCAGCCAGATTGCATCTGAATCTATTTTTGTTTATGAGTGATCTGGACATATATTGTGTCCTCTATCCTCTTTGCATTTCTACTTTATTGCTAGATGCAAATGGAGTGTGAAAGAGAGTGACATGGAGTACATTACTAATCTGGGCAAAAGTAATCACAGCCTTTCTTTTACCATAATTACATATGGATTTTCTATGACTGAATGAATTGCATATTTAAAGGGCTGCATGGAAAGATTTTAAATGTTCCCTGTTGATTTTAAATTGTGAAATTATCTAAAGCTGACTGTGTTCAAAGCGGCAGGTGAACAGTTTTCAAACATGCATCACGTTGGACAGGTAATTTACAGATTAGCTTCAGTTAATGGATCAGATCTAGATTTAGCGTAATTAGTTGCTGCCCTTAAATAGTCGCTTAAATCTCCCCAATCAACGAGGTTGATAGCGCTTAAAATGGCACCATTTATTGAGGGCCTCAGATCAGCAGGTTTGCCACAAACATAAGAGGCTTTTCTGCTGATGTCGAAGCAATAGGGTTTAAATTACACTGTCAGTGTAAATGATTGTTTTTGGTGACAGATATGACCTTTCAGTCATTACAGAAATAAATGACATGAAATATTTTTTTGCCCACGTTTTCCTCTTAAGACTCTTCAGAAAAGGTCAGACTAGGTGAAAACAATCAGATACGATGGGGGCGCCTCAGGGACCAATTGATAAAAGCAGTCTGTCTTGTCTAGTCCCATAATCATTCACTTTCGAAGCATTTCCTTTATCAACACTTACAGTTGAAAGTAGTTAATGATTAAGTGAGCAAGCATTTTATATTCAGATGTTATTCAAACGATAGATGTGGTCAGATTAATCATATTGTTTGCATCACCTCTCTGTAGTCTCCCTTTAAATGTCCCCATATGCATAGTTATGATTTACATTTTGTTCTTAGCTATTTCATATTTTAGTTGAAACCTGTGGATTTGCATTGTGCTAATTTAAGCTGAGGGTCTTTGTGTCTTCATCTGTTGTTCTGTTAAGATATATATTCACATTCCTTCTTCACTTCCTCTACTCACAGAAGCTTTATATGTTCTATCATATGCTCCGAATGTATTAACAACTAGTACCAGCCACTAATAAAGCTGTTGCAATCTCAAGACTATTTCAATCGCAGCAGAGGGGTTACACATTTGCATGCATTAGTGTTCAATCTAAAACTGGCACTAGCTACAAGTTAGCTGGTGAAAGCTAAAAGAATTTTCAGAGGTGGTCTTATTTGGACTCCAGCTAATGGAACATGTTGTTTACATGTTGTGCTTCAAAAAGTGTTGGTGCACTCCAGTTATGTACAGTATGGAATATTAATGTGCTGAAAAAATGCAGTTTTGCTATCTGTTACTAAACAGCAGATAAGCTGGAGGCAAAGCTGCCATTAATAGCAGAAGCTTTTCTTGTTTTGAAAATGTCACATATACTCATTATATAGTCGTTATTATTACCATGATTATATTATCACATTAAAATATGATGAGAATGAAACATTGTTTTTTATGTTGTGCTTCAGGCTCAGAATGGACATATTGTAATGGATTAGTAGAGTACATATGGTTTACCTTAGTATGATATGATAGTATGATATAAGTGTGAGCTTTAAATGTTTTAGAAGGCAGGGTTCCTCATGTAATCATTTTTCAGCAGTCCTCCACAGGAAGGTCAGCATTAATCTAATCCACTTCACTCCCTTTGAGGGAGGGGTGTTGTTAGTTTTGGCAGGAAGACCACATAAATGCTATACTAAGCTATGATATCAATTCTGCTGTGGAGAATCATGTGACAGGCAGCCATTATCTGGGCAGCCTGAGACAGACACTCTCAGGCCTGATTATGGGTCTTTCTGAGCTGCCGCATCAAGTTTGAGTTTGAAAACTCCTCAGCACTCATAAAAAAAAAAAGATATCAAGCTCAACATTTAAGATGTAGGTATTTTAGTTGCATATAAGATTTCCATCAATTTAATATAAACAAACTAGTATAGTACTAATGTGATCTGAATACACAATAAGCAGGTTTATATGACATAAACCTGCTTATTAAGCATTTTAAACATTTTTACTTGTTTCATTGAAATCCAAACAAATTAGAATTATTTGACTGACAAATATGCATTACATTAAATTTATTAGTTTATGTTAAAATTGCATCTGAAATATTAGTATTAGTATTATTGTTTCAGTGAGTTTTGATTGATTTTTGATTCAATTTTTATTTGTTACCTTGGAGATGTGCAGATTATCTTTACTGTATGAATCAGCCGGGTCTCTAGAGGGTGCACATGTTATTTTAGATGCTAACATGAAGCTGCAAAAAGACAGTCCTCTAAGCAGTCTTTGAAATAGTATAAATTGAGACTGTTACTCTTGAGTATAGTCAGGCTCTGTGGTACCATGATGTCTGACAATACCTCATTAATGATGCTGAATTAAAGTGTAGGCCTCAGGGGATCTAAGATGCCTTTATTTTTTAATTCCATGTCAGTGAGTAATTGTGAAGTTCACAAGAAGAAAAGAGTGCTGTAGAGAAAAATACACCTACCAAGTTCAAATCAAGTACTATACAGTATATTGACCTCATTTTTAAGTGAGCTAGTGATGTATAATGCCAAAATAATCCTATGAAGTCCTGGATTTATTTATTTCAGACCATAATGCACAAAAACCCAGGAATAAAGCTACAAGGAGAAAAAAATCAATAGATATATTTACAGTACTAACAACCTACAGTAACTAACATGCATTTACATGCAGCACGTACTGTACAAAGGCAATATTGAAAATATGAAACATCCCCAGCAGCCTACTCCCATGCCAATAAATAAATAAATATCATACAATTACAAGAATATACTGTATTTAAACATGTTCAGAGCTGCCCTACTTGTTTAATCCAGAAGCATTTAAGTTAACAGAAACAGAAACATGAGCTCTTCAGTCCAAGGGGAAACTGAAACTGCTCCTATGGCGAAAGAAGGGTATTTTTTTTCAGTAAGGAGAATGGTGATATACTCAGAGTTGTGCTTTCACTATAGTAAACAATTAAAAATATATATATTTGTATAGGAAGTACATGGTATGAACTAATGCCACACACCACAGTGCTTGTGCCTACGCTAATTTGAAGTGCCTGTCCTTCAATGGGTCTTTTAAAATAGATAAAAACTCAACAATAAAATCTATACAGAAGAATACAGAACTCAAAACACACACAAAACAAAACAAGACACAAACAATTTACAAACAATGATACAATAAAAATACCAATAAAGCTACTACTGTATGAAACGCTCAATCAGATGATCCTTTATTGTGCTCTGAGAAATAAGAAACAAAAATGAGAAGCTGCCAACTTTCACTTCATACCGCTGCTGTGAATTTGTCTGTGATGAGATTTAAACTCCTTCAAGTTGAAGCTGTTAACTGTGTAAAGCTGGATTTTCTTCAAAAAGAAAGAAATGTTTTGGGTATTTTGTGTAGTTTCTCCCCGTCCTCCCCCTTACCACCATGTATGCCGGTTAAACCCAGCACTCTTCCACTGCTGCTGCTCCCAAGTTGCCAAAGTAAAAAGGATTTTTATCACAGAGGCCAGTTTGACTGAAACAGATTTACTTAGATGTCATTACAATTTCAAAATACCATTGTTTGCCACAGTGTGAGCATATAAAAGATTAAAACATCCTGAAATGTGCTAGTGTGGTGGTTATAAGTAGACAACTGAGCATAACTTGGAAGCCATTTATGCACTGGCTTCCCAGGTTTGAATTTGTCCCACAAGTATTAGCAAGTACTTCAAAAATCTTGTTGCTAATGCAGTTACCACCATTGCTGTTACCACTCCAGCTATCTGAAGTCAAAAAGTACCTACCAAACAAGCAATGAAAACAATTTCAACTAGAATTTGAAAAGGGCTTTTCCCTCAGAGGGGACTTTAGAAGTGATTTTAAAGGATGATACTGATTTAGCAGTCTGAGCTTGTCTGGCAGGACATTTCACAGTCTAGGTGTCCTGGCAGTGAAATCCAGTCATCTTTCATCTTGAGCCTGGACTTTGCAACTGCCAAGAGCCCTGCCTGTGGTGTTAAAGCTGCGTTCTGACTCATCAGGGGCCAAAAGGTCAGAGATGTAGCTGAGGGCAGGGCCTTGACAAGCCATGAAAGTTATCAATAAAATCTTGACATCAGTTTGAAAAAAATAAAAAAAATCTAAAAAATGAATGGTTGCCAAAATAGGTTTATTATGACTCCTTGACTTAGTCCCAGTCAAAAGCCTTGCTAGCTCTCATAATGTGGTTTGCTTGTAGGTTAAAACAGATAAAGAAATCATGACACTTAGAAGACAAGAAGATATAAAAACATGCCACCCTCTGAATTGGTAGAGCAATTTTATTCTGGCAGGGTTCCCAAAATAGAGAAAATCTTCACTGGACCACAATTATGCCACCCAACATTTAAACTCATATGAAAGGTTATTAGCAGCATGAAAAGAATTCAATTGAAATGACAGGAAACTCGGCTTTGTGAGTCGAACTATGAACTGTGTAGTCCACCATCTTAGCAGGGTGTTTAAAAAAAAAAAAAAAAAACACCAATTGCAGCTGCCTACCACTAATATAGTACTGGAGGGAAACATATGTATGACTGTAACATATGATGTAATAAGAGTAAAACAAGTCCCAAAATTAAACCTTGATGTACACCACATGTAAAGAAAGCTGTGAAGGAATCAGGGTCGCCATTAGAAAATTCCCAGAGGTGCCCACCTTTCATCTCTACCTGCTCTCACATGAAATGATCAAACATGTTATTTCCTTGATGTTCACTGAAGAGCACACATCTTTGCAGAATACCTCATTTGTTATCACCAAGAGTTGCTTTGAAAGGATTTTCTCCAGAGTCATTGAGCTAAAGAGCAACGAGTGTGTGGGCCTTTAGTTAGTATGGAAGGTCGAATCAAGGTCAGGCTTCTTCACAGGAGGCTAGACTATATTGTAAGAGATGTGACACAGCCATTAGTTCCACAGTTATTTACAACAGAGAAAGCAGTTGGTTCTATAACCTATATGAACTCTGAAGAATTTAGTAGGTATAATGTCTAGTGCGCTCGCTGGTGGATATGTCAAATGTGTTCAAATGTCTATTAGTTCTTGTGGAGAAAATAACGGAGTAGAGAGAGGACGAGTTATTCCAGCACAAGTAAAGGTAGCAGGAGTAACACTGACAATCGAACAGGATAAGAGCCACACTTTTACAAAACTTCACACTGAGTTAGAACACAGAGCTGTCTGTATTTGTCTCACATGGGAGACAGCAAGATCTGGTATTTCTTGTTCTGTGCACCTTGGAATACACACCACAAGTGGCCTGAAGTTCTAATTAAACGGAATATTTATACACTGTGGATGGATGTTCAACTTCCCTCTCTCTCTCTCTCTCAACATGCTGGCAAATAGGCCACACAGTGTAGCGTTAGCCAATTAATTACAATTTTGTCAAGTCTTGGCAATTGCAGTGATTAATTATTATGTTCTCAAGAGTATATTGTCTGTTTAAATACCTTGTGAGTATTAATGCAAGAGTTTTGATTTTCTCTTCCAAACTTTCAGTTTTTGGGTTTACCTTTTTTTTTTTTTTGTAAGTGTTTTTTTTTTTTTTTGTGGTTGTTGTTTTCCATGAAACCAGTTACATATTTGACATACTAGCTGTCTGGGATTCAAGGTACAATATAATATCCTTACAAAAGAAAAAAATATTGTGTAGTTGAAAGTAATTTGTATGTGTATGTAAATCATCAGCGTCTTTGTTTATGCAAAAGTACTTCAGAGACTATGAAAGGAATACCTTGGCATGTGACATAAGTATTTATAAGAAACAATGAAACAAGAATGTAAGACTTTCATCCATTTATGTCTTAATTTTACCATTTAATTTTAGTGGCATAATTCAAATAACTTTCCTGACATTATTTCAATAGACATTGCCTAAATTGTCTCATCAGTTTATGCTTGGTTATGAAGAGATGAATAATGATGTGCGTTTTTGTGATACAGCAATTTAGGGAAATATCATGTGTAATAATTGAGTAGAATAATAATGACTTACAAGGACAGACACGTTTTATTATTTATTTATTATCAGCATTTCAGAAATTCAGCTTTCAATGTGGATACATATGTGATTTGAAGAGAGATGTTCTTAGAGGGCATTTTATCATTGGCAGGCACTATATGAAGTTGCTACCGCTCATTAACATGCACATGGCGGCTCAGCACCTCCAACATCTCTATTTGCAAAGAAACCCTTGTAAAATCAAGCACCAGAAGTGAACTTGTGGTTTGATAAACTGCCTGGAATTCATTTCATATGAAAATTAATAATTGTTATTATTCTGTAATGAATGGAGGCATCGGTTATTTATCCTGCCTGCAGTTTACAGTTTATTCTGCAGCGGTGTGCTTGACTGCTCTCCAGCCATTCATCAAGGCGCTGCTTTCCATTATTTGGTGCAGTCAGCTGAAACTGAGAAAGGCTTTTGGGGTGGTATGGCTCATTCTTCCTCCGCTAACTCTCTGTTCTCTTCAACAGAGATGTTCCTTGGAATTTTCACCTTATGCCCTATATCAGTGGTCATTAGACAAGTCAGTGAAATTAAATATGCAACATGCTTCTCTAATGATGGAGTTTTCAGACCTGGTTTCCCAGCATGCTGTGATTTTCATATCAAAACAGAACCAAAAGATTTCCACATCATCAATAATGATAAAGCACTCCATTAACATTCATCTGCTAACTCTCTTAATCCTCCCTTTAAGTGCCGTCATAAAGATTTCTATCTTCCTCATATTCACGTTTTCTAGATACCCACCCAAACCGCAAGACTCGCAAAATCAATAACCTAAGTATCATATTCTTGGATTCTAATATTGTCAGACTCCGATTCCATCAGGCTCCTGTCTGAGCTGCATTCTGATAACAGCATGAAGAGAGGCTGGTTGAGATGAAATGAAATAGTTTATCATTAATGCACACTCAACAGCTAGCCATTCTGAACATCTGTATTCATATTTATACACCACACCTGCTGCACAGAGCGGGTCCCTCGCTTGAATTTCTAGGGATGAAGAGTGGACATCTACATCCAGTCTGTGTTTTAGCAGACATCTGTTTCTGTGGTTCCCCTTTTAGAATCTAATCATCAAATATTTGTGTTTAGAAATAAAGATGCTATCCTCGCTCCCCATTTGCATTTCTACCTCATTTCAGCCGTGCAGGTAAATATTTGATTCATGAGGCAGTGTCACTTGATTCTGTATGAAAGTTAATGTCACGGTGGAGAGATGTGTCAGCAGCATTCTGTGTGAAGCACAGCAAACAACTTGACTAATCTGGTGTGTGCTGACATTGTGACTGATGATCAGTGTGCTGGTGGCCCACCTGAATGTGGACCATAATCTCCCAGCTCAGAGTGATATTGCCAGTTTCTTTTTTTTTTTTTTCAAAAAAAAATAAATAAATAAAATAAAACAGCAGCTCTCAGATCCATGTGACTGTTTTCAAAATAAATAAATAAAAAACAGCAGCTCTCACATCCATGTGACTGTCATAAAAAATATTGTGAAAGGCTAGAGCACTGCCAAGGGACCAATTATAGCTTTAAGGGTTCGGCCCATAAGCAGGCTGGTGTTGGGAATGTTTTGATTAAAAGCACATACACACAAAAACAAAACAATAAAACGCTTGGGTTTTAATTGAATAAGTTCAATTATATTGTAAAAATTTGTTTGTTTTCAGTTCAGGGTTCATCATTTCATGTTTTTAATCTTAAACTCCTCTTCTGAGAACATGTAGGGAGGCTGGATTGGAAAGAGGGAGGATTGGAGAGAGAAACAGCAATGTGACTTATCACATATTGATTTTTTTCTTTTACTATAGCACTTCATGATATTCATGGAATAAAGGGGGAGAGTTGCCAGAATGAAAAAAGCAACAGCTAATGGTATTCATGTTTCAGAGGGTGCCAGCTACTTTCATCAAGATATCTCAGGTTAGTCAATCCTCACCTCACCTATTTGCTGTCATGGCACGCAGGTTGCATGCTGTCTACTGTAAATATGTGCAAGCTGTCAACCTGCTGCTGGCCTTGACTGAAAATAAGTAGCTCCCTCTCATTTACTATAATACATCGTTGCACTTGAAAAAGGATAGAGCAAGGCCCAGTATTGAAGTTCTTTAGCCTGTAGCGCTGATATGCTTTGTGTTTAAGGGATGGTCTGTCCTCCCCTAAGGCATATTGCAAAAGTGCAGGTTTATTCCTCATTTCATCACCGCACTTCACTGACTCGTCTTGGATCATCTGTGGAGCAGGCAACCTTCATACCTCTATTACTTCTCTCAGAACTGTTTGTTCCCTTTCACTGGGTTCGCTTTTATGGGAAAACACAGCCATGGCTCAACATGATCTACTCTAACTTGCCTTTACCTGGAAGCTTTTATTGTATCTTTCCTTTACCCAGAGTAGTGGAGTGTAATGTGTATAATAATCTTTTTCTATTCTGACATCTTAATTTTGGTTGTAGATAAATGAGGCAATCCTGGTGAAAATTGGTGCAGTTTAAGTTAGAAATGTTCAAATCTCAATATGCTGTGGCTTTTATTTAATTTGTTTTCAAATATTTGTTTGGTTTGCTGTTTTTTTTTTCTTTTTTCTATCATTTATGAAACATGTTGTGTTGCATCTTAGCATTTTATAGCAGGTTATATTACAGCTCAGTTATAACAAGGTAATAATGGGGTGATACATCAACAATCGACTGCCCAATTTTTAACGAGCCGGCACACACACAGAGTTGGTGTCGCTTAATCTAATTAGACGTTGAAGCTTTATGAACCTTAGTATGTACCAAATGACCAAATGCACATTTTGTGGTGTTGTGTTAGCTCTGTCCGATCACCCATTATGCCACGTTTTGTCTTGTTTCCCTCAGTTAAAAAATGAGAAAAAGAATGAAAAAGGTGCAACTCCTTTAACCTTAACAAGAACGACGAAACTAATGGGCTTTTTACACAGAAGCAGCAGTTTTGACTTGTCATGGCAGGAAAAGCACAGGTGATACTAATAACATTAAAAACGGCGCCGTTGTGTTCTAGTGTCCCAGTAAAACCATGACAGTGTGACAGTGAGCCAGCAGAACCCAGAAAATGAAGCAGCTCGGTGTAATTCAGCCCTCATTGATTTTGTTATTTATACCTGTGTTCTTTCTACTGTGACAAAATGTGATAAATGCCTATAGGTGAAGACAGATGTCTATCAAACAATCTCAACATGCTCACACAGTTTTTAGAAGAGGTTCAAACACAATGGTGTGTGCATGGTCTTTAACCCATTATTGTCATATTATTACTCTGATTATTGCCCTCATGTTTTTGACCAACATAACCCCATTACAGACGCTTAACAAAAGTTGTACCAATATTAACTTTGTTTTTGGCAAGATATTATCTGGTTGTTACAAAATATTTAACCCTCTTATTATTGAGATTTAAATTGCTTCCAAACATTTTTGAACTAATTAAATATACTGTGGAATATCCCTCCTTGTCACACATACCTGAACATATGCTTCTTTAAAGGGAGGACAGTGCACAGGGCCAGACAGCACAGTGGCGCGTCCTTGGAGCAGTTTGTGGTTCAGTGACTTTCTAGAATATTGTTTGGCATTGTACTGTTGAAGTAAAGCCAGCTGTCCTCCAATCACCATCTCAAAAAAAAAAAGAGAAAAAAAAGAAAAAGAAATACACCCTGTAGTTGGCACTGGGGATTATGTTTCCACAGAAAGGACAGCATTTGCCACACTCTAGACTGCTACAGAATGTCAAGACAGTGGAATTTCATGAATGTATTAGGTGAAGCCCAGTTAGCTGCAGTACACCCAAACCTGCACTCACACTTCTTTGAAAACAACGCCCACGACGTGACTGTATTTCTGATTATGTGCACAGCCTTTATTGGCCTCGCAGGTATAATTAAAAGAAATGTCAGCAACAGGTTTTTGCCAAAGCAATCCTACACCCCCCAACCTGAGGGATTGAGTGTTATATTCATTACTGTTTGGAGTTGACTTTTTTTCCCATAGCATTTCTGTGAATAGTGAATAGCACTGGAGACAGACAGAAAAAAAGATACTGGAGAGATGGTGGGGTAGATGATGTGACAAAAAAAGTTGAAACTTGCTGGAACTGACAAAAACACCCCCACATGGTACCCTACACACAATGCATCCACATCCATTTCCATGTTTTAATATAATGACATGCATAGCTGCTTTTGCTGGACTACCTGACACCCAGCCAACTGCATCTGAATTATTGTTATGATGGCATAATGAAATGGTGACGTATTTGCTGATGTGATATTGTGTGATTGGGTGCAGTGAGCAGATAAATAATGTGTGCTGTTTGAATCATTTTCCCATTTACTATTTTTAGTCAGCTTCACCGTCACCTCCAGTTGACAGTGGCCTCCATCAGGACAATCGAGGTCAAGGAAGGTCCACAGACCTTTGGCAGTCCCAGCCTCCTCTGCTCCCCCCATGTGAGGTGGACTAATGAGGCAGACAGCTGCTCCCTTAGCTGAAATGTCCCTGTGGTGAACTGTACCTGAGAGAGGCAGAGACAATGTCACCTTCATATTCAGGCGCATTACATGTAGAAACCAAAGCAGACCTGTGAAATCAAGAGAAAACATGCACAAAGATTAGCTTCTGTACAATGAAACGCGCACAGGCTAACACAGCACATTCAGCTTCACCCGTGAACTCAAGAGCTCCAACGCAGTTGTTGTTTACTGCTGTCATCCTTAAAGGGGCCATTCTGGTCAGGCTTATATTAGCCTGTACATTGTCTTCTCATAATCCCTTGCGAAAGAGTATTGGTTTTAGACATCTGTTTCTGTAGCTTGGCAAAGTTCAATAAAACACGGCAGGATAGAAATGCTTCTGCAATGTAATTAGGGGACTTTGCTGAGACGACAAGTACAAATGTGGAATAAGAAGGTAAAATCCAGCAAGGCTGGGTGATTAGGCCTCATTTGGATGTCTTCTGCACACTGTGACGAGCGGCTGTTTCAGGGCAAGGCAGTCGCTCGGATCGAAGGCCCACAGTGTCTAGGATTATGTGTCAATTTACCACCCAGCTGCAGCTCTAGACTCTACAGCAGAACATGACTACCTCTAATTAGGCCATGCTACCAATTAGGGCCCTGCAATAAGGCAGTGAGGAAGGCACTCTGGGAGGGTAAAACCTACCATTGTTTCCACCGTAAAAAAAAAAAAAAAAAAAAAGACCCAGTGTTTTCTGGCTCCTGCAGCTGTCGAAGGCTGGAGTCCATGTCGACCGGACTCCCATTAAGCCATCTTTGGTTTACTGTGATGTAATGAAGACATTTCATGTAATTGATGAGAGAACATTAACTTTGAAAGGTGTCAGGTCTGAATGGTATATTCAATGAAAAGGCAGTACCAACCAGTCAAAAACAGCACTCTATTCATGTCACAGCCATGACCTTAAACTCTGTCTCATAATCCCCACAGGTAGCCAAGGTCAGTTCCCCATTACTCAGAATGTGACGGTGGTGGAGGGGGGCACAGCCAACATGACCTGTCGTGTGGATTACAATGATAACACTTCCCTCCAGTGGTCAAACCCTGCACAACAGACCCTGTTCTTTGGAGACAAGAAAGGTGAGTAATATACCCGGGGATAATGGCCGTAATGATAAAATGATGAGATATGATAAAGATGTCTGAGCCAGATTATATTACCACAGGAGTCGTCTTCATTAATTTTTCAAATTTGGAATCTACAAAATTGTCCCCGCCTGCCTGCCTGCGAGCACACAATTTTACCAAATGCAGGAAAAAGACAGGATATGAGGGAAACGCATTAGCCGTAATGTCGAAGCAGACTTTTAATGAATTTATGTCTCCATTGATGTCCCAGGGCACAAACTAAACAGAAATAGACTGTTTTTGAATTGAACTTCTGTAATCATGCAACACTGACAGTGTTGTTTACAACACAGTAACGCCTGTGGATTGTGAGATGATTGGGCTTAATTAGCATTTTAGCTGCCCTACATTTGTATAGCTGTTTGGATGTCACTTTGAAAAGGAAGCGAACTGTTGCAACCTCGTGAAACAAGACCCGAGCCAGAATGAATTATAATGTGCTCTCACCAGCCAAATCCAATTTAAAGGTGACAAAAGTCTGGAGTTGATAAATTGGAATTGGGGTGAAAGGGAGTATAACAGTGGACTGGTCTTGTAAGGGTTGGGGGTGTTCATCTTTCAGTGTTTCTCACAGCATATTACCCATTTCATTTATGCTGTAGCTGCTAATACAATATCATTGGTTCGGTGATTGAAGATGAACTTTCCCTTTGAATAACAATTGATGGGAGAGAGAGACGCCAGAGTGAACGAGCAGAATGAGAGTCACAGTCTGGTTTGAAGAAATACTTTCTCCCTGGCAAGTGATTGGATTTAGTAATGAGGTCTAAGGTGTTTTATTAGATGAAATTACTTCCAAATACAATTAAACGAAAGTTAACTGAATCTTAAATAGATATTCTTGTGTAAATGGTGTGAATGTGCCCCAAGGATTAAAAATTCAAGCAAAAGTCATTGAGCCAAAACCAATCTTTTTATATAGTTATTTTTCTGTATTCTCTGGTGTACAATAGATGTAGCGTTTTAATATTTTATTTTGCACACCCAATTTTGGAAATCATCAGACTCTATGAGAAGAAAAATTCACCTTCACTCCTTTGTACTCTGAAAAGATGTAACACATGATAAATCATTTAACTCTTATCTTTTGATTGTTTCATTTGGTTAAAATGAAGCCAGTTTACTGTGTTTTCTTCACATGTCTCATCTCATGTTAATAAAAAGCAATAACCTGTATCCACCTGTAAATCTAAAGTGCTGCTGGTATAAACATGTAAGGGGAGCTTGGAGAGCACAATATGCACGAGCCACTTTGCCCTTCTTAGGCAGCCATTTATATTGCATGACAGAATCCTTTTCCTGAGCAATACGGATGACAAAATGAATGTAGTCCACTCAGCAGAGGTTGCCAGGTCTAAGTGTGGGAACACTTCCTCTCCATCTCCTTTTAAACAGCCAAATGAAAAGCTTTATTGGCACAACTAATACGATGCCTGTGAGGCCATCAGGAGAAACGGGAGGCGTGGAGCAACATGAGCTTCATGCGAAGAAGAGGGTGGGACACCTGGGAAGAAATCTCTGCTGTGCCAAATCACCAGTTAATTGCTTGGCAGAGGGCTGCAACTGTCCTTCTTCTCCAGTTTGTTGTGCCGTCTTGTAGGAGCCAGTGAAAAATGTTAGATTCAACCTTATGCTACCTTTCAGTCCAACAACTAACTGCAGACTGGCTGAGCTTGAGGCAGGCTGTTCTCCCCCTTTGATGAACAGCTGGTCAGAGACTGCTGTCACTGAGTAGATTCGATTAATGCAGCTATGTTGCATTTTCTTGCTCCCAGTGTAAAGGTTTTTTGTTATCTTTTTTTTTTTTAAACCTGCTGTTTATATAAATCTGGAATTTTCTCTGTGCTTGTTGTATCTGTCCGTTGTCTTTTGTCCACCTCTCTGCTCACTATATTCCCCTTGGGTGACCATGACAGCGTGGCCATATGTTAGCATTTGATGCACATGCAAGTTTCCTCCACTCTCTCAGCACAAAGGTAGTTTGTCATTGGGCATGCGTAAGCCCAAGGAAATTCAGCTTTTACAGCTTTATGTGTGATTCCGGATGCTCAACACATACAAGTAATGATGATAAAAATACATCTGCTGGTCTGTCTTAAATTAGACAAAACGCTCTGTGAGGCATTTTTTGAAATCTACTCTCGCTCTTTTCCTCAAGCTTGGCATTAAAGATAAGGGCATTTGTCTGGATGTGTTTTGAGTTTGATATAAAATAGTGAGGGAGAAAAAAAGAGTATTAAAATGACCTTTTAAATCCTTTTGAACAGCTACAGTGGAGTAAAGAGAAACATCTTTAAGAAAAGGGAAAAAAAAAAAGCTGAAGTTCCGTATTATATCAATTGAGTTTGACAGCTGCTGGGTAAAGTAAGACAAAATCTGATCTTTGCCCCAACTATAATTTGTTCCATTTTAATTCAGGTCTGGCAAATGAGAATATGAAAAAAGCCCCAAAGAGTAGCTATTACATCCAAGGAGAAAAGGGATTTCTGTGTCTTTCCAGAATTTCAAAGACACTGAATACCATTAAGCTCGTCCAGCAAGCAAGCATGTGTAAAGTGCATCTTTTGCATCAAACATTATTCGTACATGAGTGCCAGTAAAGGAAATACAGACAAAATAGTAATTAAATGACAAAATACGTTGTTTGTCTTTGCCTTCTATAACATCATTTTCTGATCCACCACCTCTGTGGTAAAGGTTTGGTTAAGTTTCAAAATGCACTTAAACATATTGTCATGGTTAAAAGAAACAGACCCACCCAATAACAATGTCACAATACTTCTGCCTTTTCTTTGCCTCGCCACAAAAACCATAAGCAGAGGTCATTTGAAGCATTTGAACAAATGACCCATGTCATCATGTTTCTGGTGAGGACAGTTTCCATTAACGGTAAGACTACTCCAATTAACCTTCTGTTAATTTGATTGTAATATGCAGCAGTATATGGATCATAACTGAGCGTTATTAGTTTATAAACCCACTGGGGGTCCTCAGGTAGGCAGGTCGAACATAATCCGAGCAGCGCATCCAACAAGTTGATGACCTACAATCTGTCTACCCAGCAATGTCACTTCTCGTCACAGACATGGAAGGAGGATAAGCGATGTGGTTGCCGGTAGGAAGGAAAGAGTGGGCAGGTGACAGCTCAGTGGCTTAATGTATCATTGGTGAGAGTGTAAACGATGAAAAGGGCCTCTATCTCATCCTCTCCCGTAACAGGCTCAGTCAAACCTCGTGGAGCTCCAAGAAAGTGTTAACCTTGCCGGATTCCCAAAGCCGATCCATATGGGTTCGACTGTCTCTGCACATTTGTCTAAAGCTGAACACAGCCCTCTTCTTATATCATGCCAGCTGGCTCCCTGGCATGCTCCTCCTCATCCATTATGTATATCTGAGTCTTGGTTGATTGTTGCCACCTCAGAGGCTTCAGACTACACTTTGACAACATGCAGATTCCAACGCACTACCGCCACAGACCTGAGCCAACAGAGACAGATCGGCTTAATAGCCAGGCCAACACATCATTCATATATTAGGCCAATTAGTGGGGACTGTTGAAGGGAGCGGCTCTGTGGTGGGGTTCCACGATGAAGAAATCGATTTGGACCATATGTCTTTTGCAGAATTATCCCTTTTATATGTTGCCGGGGTTATGAATTATTACTACCGAGCAGGACAAACGAGAACAGAGCTGTCCTTTGCTGTCTTCATTATGATTTACTTCACTTTCGGCTTCTGTGGGAAAAGGATAAAACCTAAGTAGGGATGCTGCAGAGAATGGTAATGACATTTCTGACACATGCAGGATGGAAACAGAATCTTTTGTCAGATACGGTGAATATGAATAATGCAATTAATGGGGCGCTACTGCAGTTTGCATGTCAAAGGCGGATAACAAATTGCTCATTTGATCCACAGTATGTTCTTGTAGCACATGCATGTACTGTATATAGCATATACGTATATGCTGTGTTGAATTCTCCTCATCTCAAATTCATCTCTCAGAAGTTTGTGGTTCATCATTCATGACATTTAATTGGGGCATTCAGCCTGGATCATAAAGGTCACAAAGCAAAATTGATCTTAATTGGCTTGTAGTAATCAAAATGCTGTTATGTGCTAAATGAATGCTCTAATGTGAGCATTAAAACATTCATTAGCTTGAGAGAATGAAGGATAATTACCAAGGATGCAATTACCAGAGTGAGCACCAATGAAAGCACAGTTAAACGTCCATTCCAGTAAACACACAACATTTGATGGTTGGTCCGTTGAAAGCGAGTATAGTGGACATTTACCTCAGCTCAGGTCCCAGAGTAAATCTGTCCTCTGTTTGAAAACACAAATAATATTTAATATTATAATTATTATTATTATTGTTATTATTGTAATCATTATTATATATCAGTTAAAGCGCAAGATGAGAAAAGAAAAAAATCCATATATATATGTAAACAAATAATTGAGACTGGAAAAGAAAAATATGAAACTGTGGAGGAGGGAAACTTAACATGAACTTTATTTCATTAATGGATGTGACAGGTGATGCTTTCCCACATTGTCTTCAAATATCTTGAGAAATCTCTCATTGACGTGATGCTGAGGAAAATTTCACAGGCCACAAGTGTTTTGTTAACTTTACAGTGACTGTTTATACAGGTAAAGAAAAAAAAAATGTAGAAACGGTCTCACGGCCACAGCTAATGTCTTTCTCCAGGGACTAATGGAGTTTTAAGTTTACTGGGTTACCTCCAGCGTCACTAAAATGTGAGTCCACCATTATGGCGCTATACACTTAGATATTATTGCTAATGTGAAGAGCTGCTCTTGTGCTATACTGAGCTCTGTGTCACACTGCACTCTCATGTATAATGTATATTAGCTATTTAGAATAATGAAGCATATGTTGTATTTAAATTCCTGTAGAAATTTCACACCCACCTGAAAAATGTCTAGCATCTTTTTGTCGTTGTTATGTGGTGGTACTGTAATATATATTTACAACCCCTGGAATGGGTAAAACCACATTGTAAACCAACAGAATTATGTAACCCCACTGGCACTTGTTTTAATAAAAATTTAATTTAGAGAATTTAAATGAAAGAAAGGGACTCAAAGGCAGAAAAAAAAAAATCCCACAGTGTACAATCAAGCTTATGTCAGTGGGCTGGAAAATGGATGGACAAAAATATATTCAGTCACATTATTCACCACTTGAAGAGAGGACATAGCATAGCTGCTGGGAGAATTCCTTCTTCTTTCCTTCCCGCCTTCAAGCGCTGAAAATGAGTCCAATTTGAGGAGCATCTGCTCTGTGGGATCTCTTAGAGTGCGGGCAGTAACAATGGCCCTCTGGAACAAGGCCCTTTCCTTCTCTTAATTGCAGCCACATGTGTGGTGGGAAAGAGCCCCCTGCCTGCACCACCAGCCCTGGAACACGTCCAGAATCGCCCACACAGTCACTGAGCGAGCACAGCCAGCAGCAAACACACTCTAATTGCAAAGAGTGGAGCCCCTGGCTGGAGAGCGTGGGGGTGCGCCAGGGCCCTGTGTTCTTGCTGAAGGACAGCTAGTGCTTTCACATTCCAGGACTGGCTCAAAGTGGTTACAGGCCATGCAAAAATGGCCAAATGGGGACATTCAGTGTTGCGGATGTAACACATTTTGGCTGAACCCGAGAGCCATCGGCTTGTTTCCAAGACTAATGGATAGATGTAAAATGTCCTTCTCTATCTGGATTGTCAGGAGATACTTCATCGTTTTGGATGCGAAACATTGGTTAACATCTGTCTGCTGCTCAGTGGAGTGCAGAAGTGAATGCCATGTGATAAGTGCACTTCCAGTTCCTCTGCTTCCAGTTTTATCGGAGGACAGAGCTAATGTAGCTACCAACCAGACTGGCAGCTCATCTCTTACACATCAAAACAGTGCACCATATTGTAGTGAGGCTTTTTAACAACTGTTTCACATGCTGAAACAGGTTCTTATATAGTACATTCAAGCAACTTTGAGCAAAATTGGCCGAGGTTGTTCAAACTGAAAGTGACAAACCACAGTTTTCTCAGGAGACCTCAGATTGGTCCTCTACTGACATAGTCGGTGGAGCAAAGGACTGTCAGGGAAACAAGACAAACATTACTTTGCATCAAAGGGCCATGGCAACAGTATCCCTTGCCCTGAGGGGGAACCGGGGTGTCAGTTTTACTGATTTGAGACAGCCTTGGTAAGGCCTCCATCACAGGAGATGTACTGCGCATTAAGCTGCCATGCTGCAAGGCTGTAGCATACACAAGGTCAGGGTGCAGATTTATGCTTCCTCCTAAGCAGAATGAACAGCACAGGACCTATCTAGGGTTTGGGGGAAATGAACCTTTTCATCACATTGATTTCCTAAAGCACCTGGAAAAAAGCTTTGTCAGCCACTGGCATTTGGGTCTGATTGTGACGGATCTGCTCACAATCTGGGCCTCTAGCCTGAATTGGATTCTAGTAGTATGGTTTCCTGGCCATATGCTGTTTGAGTAATAGATAACACTTGTCTTTGGGTTATTCAAACCTTTGTACATCTCATTCTATCAATATGTCATTGACTCACATGCTTTCTAGTGCCAGTGGCTATCTAACAAAAATGCATCATTCAAGTCCATCTTTTGTTCAACTGTAAGTTGTTTCTCAGCGTCTACTTCAAACTATCTGAATCAGTATTTCAGCTACTGACATTTAGATTTAATTCTGTTATGATGTTAATGTGATATTGTTCAGTAGATGAAATGAGGTGTAGCCTATTGGGTACTTTAAATGTCACTTGAAATCTTTAGTGGTCTGTACTGTATCTGGCCACTGTTTGGTATTTAAACTCATACTCCACATCTATTGAGTATCAGACAGTGTTAAAAGGCTTTTTAAACTTGGTCACTTCAGTGGAACAGCAGCTGTCTTCGGCTTTATTGTTAGTTTCACTGGATTCCAATGACAATAAGTTTCCCCGAAGGACCAAGTCTAAAGAACTTTCCAAAAACACTCCTACAGTATAATTCCCTTGTCTACCATCCATCCATATTTTCAGTGTGTCATAATTTTGTTGAAATATGACTGAACATGCTACAGTGGAGCGGCAGCCATATTTTGTCAGTGCATTATTTTGTAGTAGTTTGGGAAGTTTTCATGGTCATTTTAAAGACTTTTTTTTTCTGTCAGAAACTCATCTTGTCAACATTAAATTTATTACAACAGACATAAGCTCAAGCTGATCACAGCTGCTGGAGCAAACCTTTTTCTCTTTCACTTTTTATACCAACAGATTTCAAGTGGAATACCACTTTAACCAAAGGATGTCGGTTTTGCCTCAACAGATCCCTTTTTAGGAAACAGTCATACCATTTATCAGTATCTCTGAGGTGTTTGTGCTTCGAGGAACAGGTGGTTAAGAAGAAGAAGTGAAGTCGGTCTGTTTGTCCACGTCTTTCCTCTGTGCGTTGCAGAGATAGAGGGATATGGGCCAGGGGAAGTACAGTATGTCATCTTGTCCAAAGCTTTGATCCTCTCAGCCTGTACTTTCATATCTTTTGAGTTCCTGTACAATGTTTGCTTAGACCCCATCACCTCTCCAATGCATCCATCTACCAAAGCGTTCACTGCTTTCTGCCTGAGCCTCTGGGCATTTTCAAGCTCTGTAGTGAGGATGCTTAACTACAAAGAACATCAGGCAGCTTTGTTTCAGGATGTGGTTTGCTACAGTCAGACTATCAAATGTTTGTATTAAGCCCCATAGCACATAATAAGCTGGTTCTCTGATGGCACAGCTTGTTATTAAATTTTAATTCTGGCTTGAAGATTGTTTTTATTTACGCTACACTTTATTCTTGGATAACAAAGAGTCTCTAATAAGAAACTTCTTAGGGCCATCAATATCTTTATAGCCAATCTTTTTTTTTTTTCCTTTTTAGCATGCGTGTGATTATACGATAATGATCATCAAACGATATGGTGTAATTGAAGCTGAAGAACAGCGTTGTTGATAATGACCTATGTCTGTGTAAATCTAACAACCATTTCAGCCAATCTAATTCAATTGTGTGTCGCGTGTCTGCTGTGTGTGTTTATCGCTAAAATCAACAGGGAGTGGAGCCGGTGATTAATGATTTTTCATAGAGATGTCTTCTTTATCTGATAGGACGCCACTTTACATTGGCCACGATAATTAAAATCCTAATTCACACCTTCGCTGTAGCATTTTGCCAGATTTGCCTTGGTTGTACAATCCAATAGAGTTCAAATTACCTCAGATGAAAGAGTGTCCATGGAGGGAGCTGGCCAGGCCTAAAGGGACTAAGGATTAAGAATGTGTAATTTATTCAATGAAGAGCACTTTCATTCCTGCCCTCTGTGGTTGGTCGCTTGTAGGAACAGGTGATTCAGAATTTGAAATTGTATAAGAGATGACAGGTGCAAGATGACCTTTTTCAACCTAGCTCCATGGTTTTCCCTGGTTTATGAGGGTTTATTCACATCAGAATGAGCAGCGGTGAAGGTGCACAGTATCTTAAGAAAATAAGGTTTTATTTCAAGCTGTGTTTTAAGAATTCTCATTGTGATGTTATTGTATCATGAATCTTGTACTGTCCAGAAGCTATTTGTTATCAGTATTTTTATTTTATTTTATTTTTTTATAGCTCTCTACTAGGGCTGGGTGATTTGGTTGAAATCAATATCACAATATTAATGCACATCAAGATACAGGAGATATATGAAAGAATAGAATAGTAAATCAAATTGAGGTTCAGTGTAGTAAAATTTGTTCCATGCTTATGCATTACATTACATTTCTTAGCTTTACATTACAGTTTGCTTAAAATCATTAACTGCGACAACAGAAATTTGTAAAACAATATTATGATTTTCCCGATACAATACCACTGACAATTAATAAACAGTACATTGAATTATTGCTCCTCCTTTGTTCGTAAAATAATGTCTTTTTGACTCTAACTTTAGGCTAAGAGGTTCTCTGTCTGGCCAAGGTTAGGCTTTTGTATCAATGTTCAAAGTGAGAAATGCCACAGGCAGAGCCAGTTGCTGAGACTGTTAAAGTGAATGTAAATCAATACCTGGAATGTAAGTGATTACCAAAATAAATATTGTAATCTAGGACTGCAAGTTTTTTCTGCTGCTCCGCTCCAGTGCATCCTGCTGATACCTTATATATTCTCAGTGTCTGTGAATAAGACTGTCAGCACAGAATGCAAATGTCAAGAAAATGTTTCAAACCACTGGCCACTGTGTGTGAATGCTGCATTCGACAACTATTTGGAATAACTGAAAGCACAGTGTATTTAGCGTTGTTTTGCTAAAGGTCATCTGAATTACACATGGTACTGCCACAGGTTAACTGCTGTCGCTGAATTTGCCCATTAATGGATGTCTTTGTTTTCAGTGCTCTCTGTGTCCTCCTTCCTCATGCAGCTCTGAGAGACCACAGAATCGAGCTGGTGCGAGCCTCATGGCAGGAGCTCACCATCAGAATTAGTGACGTCAGCCTGTCAGATGAGGGCCAGTACACCTGCTCGCTCTTCACCATGCCTGTCAAGACCACCAAGGCCTTCCTCACTGTTCTGGGTGAGCACATCTGTTTTGGCCCAGTCTCCACAGGCCAATTACTTGTGGCTAATTCCTCACATTCTGACAGCATGAATACCTGCACATTTTTGAATTATAGGCTGTTGTTTTTCTTCACTGGGCACTTGTTAGTTTGTAGGAAAATACCATCTCTGCATTATGTTTTACCCTTTTCTACTAGAATAAAGGTTGACAGTCGAGCTTGCAAGCCAGTAGTGTTACTATATTTAATTTTCTGCCAAGCAGGACAGCCACAACAAACTCACTCAAGTTAAAAGTCAAAAGTCAACACCCACACTCTGTCAGCACTTACAGTACACTTATTAAGACTTGCATTTCTGTAAAATGACCTTAGTCAAGAATCTCACAGCCAGACAGGAAGACAGGAAGTAGGCACAGTAATCCTGGAGGAGAGATTTTAGGTAATTTGATTTTAACTTCATTTGATAAACCACAGACTTTTATATTCATTTTCCCATTTATTGTGAGCCAACATTGTCTTTAAAGAATTCCTATTAATTTGTTTTTTGTTGGTTATTTTTCATTGTTGTGATTTTCGTTTGTCATTCCTTTTTGTCCTGCCTGAGAAAAACAAACTGGAAAAGATAAACAGCCAATGTTCAATTTGATGTTGCCACTGAGAGAAGAAGGCACAAATATCTTAAAGTGAATTCTCTCAATGAGCACATCATTATTTATTGTCAGAGGAATACAGGATCTGTAGCTCACTGGGTTATTCCTCAACTCCTCATATACATTATTTATTCAGTGTGTTGTTTATAATTGTAATTTCACGCACAACAGGAGTACCAGGACGGCCAGAGATCACAGGATTCACCAAGCCTGCCACAGAGGGGGATGTAATCACCCTGACGTGCACCACATCAGGCAGCAAACCAGCCGCCAACATCCGGTGGTTCCGAAATGACAAGGAGGTCCAAGGTAAGCATGTGGTGTGGGTTTTCACAGAGCATTGTACCCTCTGTTACCACTTGTACCCTATTGGAGACATCATTACTGTCAAGTCATTCAGCTGCTGCATTCCTTTTGTGCTCATACTCATGCAATTGTTCTACTGGCCGGGGTTTAGTGGTGCCATGATTCGACTGGCTCACTGCCAGTGTTGCTGCTGTTGTTGGGAGCCGTCCAGATATTGCTGGACTATGCCGGAGCCGTCCACATTTCACTACCTGACCAAGCCCAACGACATATAGGAGTGCCTCTTATTGCTTCTAATTATACAGTGTACATCAAAGACAAGTTCTGCACGCCGTTCAATTCTCACTGTTAGTGCCTCTAAAGTAATGATGTACTCAGCTGGTTGATCTAATTGATCTGAAGGTGATGATCAAGAATGAGAACGTCAGGTTTAGGGCTTACGCAAGTTTGTTTTGTCAGCCAAACTAACAGCCAAAAATATATTCAATTTACAATTAAATAAAACAGAGAACAGCATCAAATCCTCACATTTTAGAAGCTAGAACCAGCAAATGTTTACATTTTTCATTAAACAGAATTACTTACAGCTAATTTATTATCAAATTTTGTCAATTCATTATCTGTTAATCGAGTAATTGACTCATTAGTGAACTGACTTACCGTTAAAGTTTGTTATGCCGGAGAATCAGATTGATCGAGACCATGTGCATCACTTCCATTTCAAGAGATTTACAGGTGTTAGTTTATCTCACGGTTAGAAATTCCACGCAGACCTCAGTGCCGTTTGCATGTGATGAGTCGATCTTGCTGGGCTTCCCATTCGTTCCTGTCAGCCATGTAACCATCCATCGTATCCCCAGGCGGTTCCAACTGAGCGCTTTATTTTTTTTTATTTGTAGGGCAGCGATTAGATTAGTCACATGAGTCGAGGAGGATACAAGAATGCACAGGAATGCAAACTCAGAAAGGCCACATAACTCGCTTCGCCCGGACTGAGAAAAAAAAAAAAAAAGCACTGACAGAAACAATGCATTAGGCAGCAGATGGTGCAATGTAATGTGTGCTGATCGCAGTAAACCAGCAGAAGTTTTCTGTGGTTTCACACAGCGCGCCGCACAAGCTTTCACTTTCTTGTATACCTCTTTCCAGACTGTCTGAAGCTCTACACTTTGTATTTTTATAGCTTTTATCACCTTCTTATTTCTGTTTAAAAAAAAAAAAGCACAAAAAAAGACAAAACATTAAAAAAATAGGAATGGAATGTTTTTCCTCAATTTGATGGCAGAGGTAAGCTGTGTGGAGCTCTTTAATGTAATGGAGCCTGCTGCGGAGACTCAGTGTGACAGTTGCTCTTTATTGAAGATTTGCACCAGAGAGCTTTTTCTTGGTGGTTCTGTCTGTGTCTGCCCAACATGGCATGATGATTGATGGGAGAGCGGCTGGGATATGAAGTTTTCTTGTTGAAATGACATGCACGTAGATTCCTGAAAGGCCAGTGGAGAGGTGGCACACAGCATCACAACCAGACTTTCTGTCCATCTCAAGAGGCACCAAGATGATCTTGGAATTTTTTTTTTTTTTTGCCTTTATAGCATGAGATGTACTTTAAAATACATCTTTAAAGCTCAAAACTTTATATTCTTAACATGGACATATGCACCGACACCAAATGCCAAAATATAAACAGTTCAAGAGGTGATAACATCTTACACAACTTCTATATTTTGTGGATATCAATAAAGATGTAATACCTTCATCCCATTCCCAGGTCAGCAGGAAAAATTAAAACAAAACAGTGATTCCCTACATTGATATTCCATGTATGAAATGACATTGATGTGTGTTGTGTGAATTGCATATCTCTAAAAAAAAGATCATGTACTCCAAGTCTGCCTCAAACTGGTGTCTTGTATACAAATGTTCTTTTATTAGTTTTACCTGTGTATGGTGGGTTTTATGAAGCCGCCTGGGCAAACAGACCTGGTATGATGCATCCCCAAGTCAAAGAGAGATAAAGAACAAAGCAGAGACTGGGGGGCTCGACTTAAAAACTTCATTTCCATGTCAAAGTGTCAAAGAGGAGGAATGTCAATCAGTGCTCTGGATCCAGGTCTTTTGTAGGTGCTGCTTTAAAGCTTTCTTTAGCGTGAATGTGCTGGGAGCAGCATGTTTTGCCATGGGTTCTTGTGTGGTGGATCATTGCCGCCAGTGTCTGCTGTCAGTCAAATCTATCCCCACTGGGGGACCAGTCTACAAAGCTCCAAGACGACAGCAGGTGTAATAGCAAAAACATGTCATATTTATTTCATGCTCTGATGATTTGTTTTTCAACAATTTATATTAGAAGCACACCGTATTACAGACCTCAAAATGCAACTGTCATCGTGTGTCAAATAATTTGTTTGCAGAGTATAGAGCCATACAAATTACTTGTGTCACTGAATGACAGCCGGGCTTCAAAGTGTAATCTATTGAGGAAAAAAAAATCCACCCACTCTCGCTCCCTTTCCATACATAAAGTGGCCAATGTGTTAGAAAGGGACAGAGCCGGCAGGCATCAGGAGTCAAAGGTAGGTTTTCAAAAATAGAAAGTGTTTATTTATTCAAAATGAAGAAGACAACGATTTACAAAATATGCGACAAAGTTCTTGACCCATAAAAGAGGTCATGTAAACAGAAGCAGACTCGGGTAACATTAACTTAGTAGAATGTGACTGTAACTGAACAGAGCGAAGTGACTGAACAGAGACAAAAGTGACACACAGGCCTGAAAAGATGTGTTTATTGTAGCTTAAAGAAACAGCAATTAGAACAACTTAAGGCAAACTTAACTACAGACAAACTAAAGTGTCACTGTACATGTGCGCACTACAAATAGAAACGAATGCGCTGCCAAAAACCTACTGAATAAACCACGAGGATGATATATGAAATAAAAACTGTGTCGTTATTTCTGTCTACTGATGTTCGATACGGATGTGATGTCAAAAGTAATAAACGAGAAGAAAATGAATCATGAAGTTTAAATCACAAAGAAAAAGAAGGTGTCCCAATATTCCCTTCACAGTTACACATTCAAATACACAACGGCTCCATTCAGAGTTCAAGCAAGATATCAAGCCTTTTGAATCTAGATCATTAACAAATAATGATAATAAAAAAAATAATAATAATAATAATGTGTGCTCCCAGCCTATTCCTTAAGATCAAGCAGAGCAAAGATAAATGATCACAAACCTTCATTTTTATTTGCAACAATACTTCACCCTTACAGGGTTTACTCCCTGCTCTTTGCTGATTTCTCACATCAAGTATTCCCAACATGTTGACTTTGTTGCAACTTTAATTGTCAAACATGAACAGCAACAAATGTAGGAACTTTCTCTAATCAGCGGTAAAACACATAAAGACGTGTTTACTACCAAAGAATCTGGAAACACATCGGAGCAGCTGATTCATGTTTGCACTACATGCTTCTCTAATCTAAAGATTTCTGATGATCGCTGTGTCCCATACACAGCATCTACTGTAGGGAAGAGCCGGGGGCTTTAGTAAATCTTTTCATATGCAAATCAGTGAATCATGTCATCAGACAACGTCTGGCCTTCACATCGTGTCTGAAATGTCTTTGAATCTTTGTGTCTCTGTTCTCTGATTTTATACCAACTTTGCATTAAATCATTAAAGCAACAACTCCTACTGAATATAAAAAGCCTTGTACATGTACATGGAATTTATTGTTCAAAAGGTCATAGGTCTTATTTAGTTGAAGTGTAACCGCTATCTTTTAATTAAATAGCGCCAGCACCAGGGAAACCTGTGTGTGCCGTAGTTAAGACATAATTCAAATAAAAACATTGTTGTAAGGTTTATAGTTTAGGCAACATCTTTTTAACAAATTGTTGTATGTTTAACAACGCTGCAACATGAACAGCCCCTTTCAACTTGATAAATCTCCACTTTAATTGTAAAATAATTGGCGGGGGTTCTTTGTTTTTCCCTCCTGTAGCTGTAGCTGTGGCTGTAGCTGTGTGGGTATTTGGGTGTTTTCTCATGGACATGAGATCCAGTATGTGATCGTGAGCAGGTTCCTCTTCATCATCTGTTGATTTTCCTATTTATGACCTATTTCTTAGAGAATTCCCTTCTTTCACTTTTCTTCTTCAGGTTCTATATTTTCATCTTCATCAACACCATGATCCAAAATTAGATCAACTGTCATTCATGCAACTATGACGCGTTTGTTGTATTAAATACCTGTTGTTATCAGCCGCAGCAGGGATGAGCTATGTGTTTCTGCTCATATTTAACCGTGACTTTTTTCCCATTATGAGTCTAGCATCTGCTTACTTAACTCTTAAAAACACAACCCTGTGGCTCATGATATTTTCCATAGCCCATTTGCTTAGCCTTTATCTCTGAGCTTTTAAATAATGGAGATATTTTTCTAAAGAATATCTGAGAAATTTACAACCGAGCCACATTACAGGAACATACTGTACCAGCATATGTTTTAGGACTTCCAAGTGTTTTCTCACATTTATTGCCTTAGATGGTTTTGAGCTATTTTTAGACCCTCACTTTTCCACAGCACGTCCAACTTTAGTGCAAAATAATCTGTTTACCTCTTTAGAATTTAGTTTAAAAATGATTTTAAAAAAACCCAAAACATTTAAACCAATAACATTAAAGGGCCTAGAAGCTATGGGGGGAGTTATAGAGGGTTGTAGAAGATCTGAGATAAAACATTTTCAGCTCCTGCTTGTTTTCATTGATCTTGTGCAGCTTCACAACAGAAACAACGTCCCAGCATCATCTGCTTTATGTAAAGAGGGACTTGAGCTAGTGCACATCTTTGCTCTGATTTTATTAGATGGTGATTTCACATTTGCAGCCATATGTAATAATGTTTACAGATATCCTAAATGACAACAACAATTAGAGACCATTACTTTGACACAGTGTTTCCTGGCTGGACTGCTCAGCCCATTGTGTGTGGGTGTGTGTGTGGGTGTGTGTGTGTGTGTGTGTGCTGGGAGAATAGTACCAATATGTGCAAACCGTTGCTGGTCTAATCATCTGCTGTAACAGAAAATATTGTTGTTTGTATTGTTTTGAAGCCAGAGCATTTTTTATGAGCTCTTCATTTCATTATTATTTATAGCAAATAGCAAGTTGTAATATCTGTTTGTGTGTTGTAAATACGTTGATGTTTAGTTTAAGTAAATACAAAAATATAAAAGTGTCTGGGGAATAAACCAAGATGACATTATAAACAGCTGTTACAATTAAATAATAAAATTGAAAAAAATATGTGACAAACATGTAATCAAAGTGTAATTAATATCGAACAATACAGTATCATGGAAAATGCGTGCAGATGAGTGTCAGTGTTGTATATTAGTTATAGGGTGTTGTATATTAGTTTGTGAACTAATGTAATGTACATACTGACCATAATGTACTAAAGGATTGTACTACCCTAGACCAAATTTAAACTGGTAGAAAATTAACTGCTGTGTCCCTGAAGCCTCTTTACCCTCCAACTGCCAAACACCAAAATACTAAATGAGCGAGATTGTTAATGAAGGATATCAAGTACCAATGTAAAATTAAAGACCCTAACTACTGTTAAATGAGGCAAAGATTGTTTTTTATGAATGTGACTTTATATTTAAAGGGCTTTCAACAGCAAATTAATGGAGAAATTAGGTCACGGAATTTCAGAAAAAAACAAAATGAAATTCTCAAAACACTGTGTAATTATTGATCAGCAGGCAGTGGGATGCAAACTGTGCCGAGCAGCAAGTTCTGCTATTAGAGAAACGCCTCTGATGCCATCATGAAATAAGCAGAGGCTCAAATCGTTGTGCACTTATTTCTTCAAGGCTGAAGACAACTTTACCCAATGAATATGAAACAAGAAAATCATCTTAGGGAGCTATACCTGACAAACTCTGGTATTACCCTTATTAGACCTGCACTTAGATTTTAAAAAAAAAACAAATCCTTCCATGAGGCTCGTCTTTTTGGTAAAACACACTCTGTGCTGGTGATTCCAGGAGTTGCCCCCACCAGTTGCCTGGATGCACATCTGCTTACTTGTTGGGGCTATGGGTCTAAGCAGATTCACCTGGGCACATTCCCACTCGAAAGCTGCCTCTGCATGCTCTGTGGCGATGCTAGCAGCCGCCTTGAAACAGACTGACAGCTTCTCTATGGTAGCTCTGATGCTGCAGGCAACTTGACGAATGAGAGGAGAAGCTGGAGAGATTTGGTTTGACACCACAGAGGCACTTCCTATCCCCCTTATGTACTTCAGGGCAAAAATGCAAGGCCTTTGACTCTCAAATGCAAGGCCCCTGACTTTCCTATTTGCTCAAAGGATATCTGATATTTGAAGTACTTTTTTTTTTTTCAAATATTCTCATTTGAGATGCATTACTCAATAAGAGTGTGGTGTCCTGGAGGGTGGAGAAGTTGGACTTTTCTTACTCCTTCTCTTGTAGCTATCTTCTTCTTTGTCTTCTTCTTGCTGTTAGTAATTTTAGTTCTGAAAGTGTGACGTTTGGTCTGTGTGTGTGTGTGTGTGTGTGTGTGTGTGTGTGTGTGTGTGTGTGTGTGTGTGTGTGTGTGTCATGCAAACAAAAGACATCAGTGAATCAGGAATAATAAAACCAGAATGGCGCACATGCTTTCAACATTTTCTAAAAAGCACAAAAGTGGAAAATACAATTTCATATAACTTACATAATCAGATTTTCAAACTGCCAGCTCTGTAATAAAATTAATAAATTACTAATTAAGCACATATAATAGAACTTTCTTACTTACAAGAGAAATGAAATGAAAGACTAAATGAAAAGTTAATGTTCCTTTTTTTTTCTTTTGAGATAAAGTTTGGTTACTTTAACAGACCAGAATTAAACAAACACCAATAATTGATCATCTGTACTTCACAATGTATTAGGATTTTGTCAAACCATTTCATGAAAAATCAATACCCTTCAATCACTGTATTAAAGAGCTGTTATTTAATCTGGAAGGTAAGAAGAAGAATACATGTAGTAACAGTAGCAGTAATAGTAGTAGGACTGTAGTTATAGCAGTCATAGTAGTAATAGTTCCTCCACTGGAAGGTCCAATAAAATATTAATCCCCTTGCACATGACAAAATCAAAGAGATTCAGTGGAGTGGAACAAATGGAACAGATCAGCCCAAAATGATGATGATATGGGTGATCTGGATTTCATTGCAAAGGGCTTTTAGTATTTAATAGACCAAGTGATTGAACAATCCATGTGGTGCGTGTGCGTTTGTGAGTGAAGGAGGGGAGTGAGTACATGCATATGTATTGATTGGCTCAGGTTTTTCACTGTAAGCGCAGAAAGTCCAGGGAAAGGGAGAGGGGGGGGTGGGGTGGCAGCACAGAGGAGGATGTGAAGGGGTTGAGGAGTTTAGCATCTCCAGTGAAAAGTCCTCCGTCAGTTAATGCCTTCGTCCTATTCGCATCGCTCAGGTGCAGTTGCCTCGTGGAGCTGTTTCCATAGAAAAGTGATGCTGCCACACAAAGTGTTGACAGGAGAGCAGCGGAAAACTACAAAGAAATGCTTCCAGTTATGAGTTAAGAGGCATCTAAATGAAGACAAAATTACATGGCAGGGGAAAACAAACAGATCAAGATCTGAAGCTGTGTAAAGGGTAAATGTTTGGGCATGAAACTGAGACAAAGGAGAGGAAAGAAAGCAAAGGTGTGACTACAACTATGGAAAATCCACCTCACACTGCCGGGGGGGGGGGGGGGGGGGGGGGGGGGGGAGTGTGTGCCTGTTTGTGTTGACTAGAATGTTTGAGAGATGGTCCTGGAGGAGCAAACACACCCAACCAACCGAGTCAACGCTCATCCTGCTCCCCCCTCACTATTCGTTCTACTTTGACTTGACTTTCAAAGGCCAAGGATTCTCTCCCTCAAAGGAAAGGCAGAGAAAAACAACAACAACAACAGCACTGCAGCTGTCTATGTCAGAAAAGCAAAAAAATAAAACTGAAATAAAATTTCATCTTTCTTTCTTTTTTAGTTAACATACAAGCAGATTTCAGTTTTTCTCATTTTCTTTTTCAAGCACTTTTTTCTTTTTCTTTTTTTTTGTATGAAGACCTTGCACAAAAGCCAGAACCGTTCCCCTGTAACATTTGCAATTCACAAGTTCATTTCACCCTTGTTCATCTCCTGTCTCTCTGCAGGCACCAAGGAGGTGAATGCCACAGGAAAATCATTCACAGTGAGGAGTAGCGTCCAGTTCCAGGTGGACAAACGGGATGACGGCGTCGCCTACACCTGCAGCGTGGAGCATGTGTCTCTGTCCAACCCCTACATGACAACTGAGGTCCTGGAGGTCCACTGTGAGTGCAGTCATACACACCCCACAAAGCTGGATTAGGTATAAGATTAGTATTGAGAAGAAATACAAGGATTGAGATTACATTTATGTCTGCAGGTTTAGCTTTGCATTTGCTCAGGATTAGTGTAGGATTAGTTTGCAGGTAAGGGATTAGTATCAAAGCAGAACAGGGATATGGGCTAGAGCTAAGAGTTGCCCAATGGGTAAAGAGCTAACTACTGTTGTACTTTGTCAGTGTAAGAGTTAAAGCCTCTAACACACAGTGCTGTCATAGCATTGGATTTTTTTTTTTGTCTCTTCTTCGCAGATGCTCCCCATCTGGAGATCACACATTCACTGATTATTCCACAGGAAGGGCAATACTTCAAATTGGAGTGTATTTCCATAGGCAACCCGATGTAAGTTGGCATTTATTCACAACTTCAATTTGGTGGTAGCGACTAGCATGAAAATCGGCAGGAATTTGACTTGAGATGTGATTCTTCTTCATTAGCGAATGTCATTTTTCAAGAATTGTTCTGCAGTTATTTCTTAACATTTAAGAAATCACAAGCAGCAACATAAAAGGAAAAATATTGCCTACATTGTTTTCTGTCCTAGACCTGAACCGGTGCTGTGGTCTAAAGATGGAGGAGAGCTGCCAGACACTGAGCGTATGATTGTGGAGGGCAGGGAACTAACCATCACCACACTAAACAAAACAGACAATGGCACATACCGCTGCGAGGCCAGCAACGACCTGGGGACCAGCAGTGCTGAATACATACTGTTTGTATATGGTGGGTACTTCAGCGGGGGCGAGTCTTGTTATGGATGATCAGTTTTGTTGTTGGTTGGTGTTCATTACACAGATACAAAGCCAGCAGGGAGGCTGTCAGTCAGGAAGCTTTATATATATATATATATATATATATAAAGAGGCTAAGCTGGCACATGTTATGATAAAAAACAAATGTCTCTAAATCAAACAGCATGATAACAAAGCAATAATCACTACCTTAAATATAAAAGAGATCAACGGGAGAGGATCACAAATTTCAGCATCTCCTGGAAATACAGTGTTTTTGTCCGATAATCTGCCAATCATAATAACTGCTGTTGACTTCAATCTTTTAACAGTCATTAGTGTTTCATTTATGAATATCAACTGACAGACTCCAGTCACCCGCAACCCAGTGAAGGATGAGCATGTACACGTAATGAATGGATATTTAAAAATGCATAAATCAGCAAACATGTTTTAAATTAGATTTATCGAATAATTAACAATCTTCCTGGATAATGTTTATCTTCATTTTGGCTGTAAAGACGTGCGCCAGTTTGATTTTAATAGATTTCAAACAAGACCCTGCCAGTGTGTTTGCACGGTTTAGATCCTTAACTACAAATCATGTGTACTTAACATTTTAGCTGACAAAACAAAGTATGTTGGACAGTGTTGTGTGTATTTTTGTTACCATTGGAGACAGCCATTTGTTTCCATTCGTTTTTGAAAATATAAAAAGCATTCATCAATTCAATTCATCACCATGAACATTAAGTGTGCGTGAATCTTTGTTGGCAATACATCATGGTTGTGTGATCATGCAGATTAAGTGCAGATAGATTTGGAATTGTCTCCACTGCATGGCCTCACAACAATATTGTAACTTTGACGATAAAGTAATGTAGTAATCGCCTGGTGTTCACTGTGATGTGAAGTTAAGAAGCAGAAGTTTAAATAGATCATACGCTGCATTAAAATGAATGGAAACAAATGGAACCCTATGTCAGAGAAACAAATGCAAATCTCTAACTGCGCTTACACAGACCATTTCAAGCTTAGTAGGACAAACAGCTCCATTATGTTTTCTTGAATCGGGGCTCAGCTTCCTGTTCTTGAACACCTCAGTATTAAGTTCAAACCACCAACCGTGTGATTAAATGACAACCTGCTGTTCTTCCTGAGTCACAGCCACTTTTTGGTTGGAGAAGTGGTCAGCTGTGATGAGAAGTACAGTATGTATGGTTTGTAGGAAACGGGATAAAACATATATAAAAACACTGGTATGGTCTTTTATAATATCATCTCGATATGTGATTGGTTTGTATTTGCTGCAAAATGGTAGTACAGGGTAGAATAAAAGATGGCTTCCAACAGCTGACCACAGTATTTATCTGACATAAATAGTAAGTTCATGATCAAGTATCATTAAACATGTTTCATTTTGTGGTTCAGATATACTGTATAGATGTAAATCTAATGCCAGGACCTACAGTAAGTTGTCTGTAGTCCTGCATTGCAGACCATTTCTTCAAGATTCCACTTCCAAATCTTTCCTTGGCACTGTGCAGGATAACCCAGTTTACCTCACTCTACTGTACACAGGCCTATCACTACACAGGTTTAGCGTTTGGACTCTTCCTGTGAGGAAGCACAAAAAAGTGTTAAGGATGCAGAATTTAGCTTCCAAGTACTGCCTGGAGGAGAGATAAGTTAATCCCGAGACAGTGGAGGGGATGAGAGAATAAAGACAGCATGGTGCCGGAAACGGATCATTAAGGCCTCGGCAGCACATGTTTATAATGTTTATCAAACACAGCCGAGTAAAAATACAAAAACAAGGACAGAATATATAAATTCAACATGGATTTATTTGTTTCCATTTTTGCCAATTAAACAGTCCCACATGAGAGTGCAGTTTGTTTGGGAGCGACTTATCACAGCTCCAGCGCTGGACTTATTCAAGCTCACACGCAGTTACTGGATGCACAGCAGCTTCTTTGTTCGATTTTAAAGGCAGAGGCTTTTGGGGAGAGAGAACCCTTCACTGGGAAAAAATGGAGGAAAAGGAGGATGACACATTCGTCCTTTCAGCTTTTGTTATCTTAGTCTCCTCTTTCAGCATGCTCAATGAACAGGGGTAAGGCAGCGATGTCAGGCTAGTCCATATCATCCTGTCATATCTGGGTGCCATGTGCTGGTCCATAGTTTCACTCCTCACATTTCACAGACAGGAAGGCTTTTTGCATTATATCAAATTATACAGAATTCGAATTTGTTAAATCTGGGTTATTAGAATTACAGGATATGTACCAACAGAAAAGCTGATAACCTTCAGCAGCCCTCTCACAGTAAATAAAAAGCTCGTAGTTACTAGGGGAAGGATGACAAATTGAGTTGAGTAGGTAAAAGATGTGTGAGACGAGCTCATTTCCACTGATGATGATAGTCATTCTTCAGCACCATCGTGTCTGTCTGAATACTTACCGGGTCTCTTTGGATCATCTCAGCCTCTAAGCCTAATTTGCTAATGACAGGAGAGCTGAGAAGCAATAAATGTCAACGCTCCGCCGCAATTCATCAACGTCTCCGATTATGCTCCTCGATACACTGTATTAAATAAAGCAAGGAAACACCATATATGATAATTACTCTGTCTGCGACGCTAGAGAGATGGTAACAGATAGTAGCTGGGTTAAATACAGTCGAGAGACGTCTGCGTCTATTTATGAAGCTGCAGCCCCGCGTCTTACATTTTGACCTCACATTTCACTCATTTACTACACATGTTCACCTCAACAAGTATGATACATGATGAGTTTTACATTCTCCGTGTGCAGCCTATTTACCAACCTATCATCATTTGCCGGAAAAAATGTAACAGATGTAAGAAAGATGAATCCTTCATGTATGACTCATCCTTTTCCCCAAAGATGTTTCGAAAAGAATCTGCTCATTCAGAGCTTGACTCATTCGTGCAACTCTTGTATTTTATCATCTGTGCATTTTTATTTCATTATTTTGCCTGTATTCACTGAGGGAAAAACCAGAATTAACCCACTGCACCAGCCACGCGCAGTAATTGATTTGTGCTGTTTGATTTTCCTGTAAGTTTTCTCATGTTGAGCCTGTTCCCTACGGATAGGTTTGTTTTTTGCTCCCCATTGCTCCTGTTTTCATTTAGCAGACGTCATCACCTTAGTGCCTCCATCCCCAGCTCCCCCGACTCCCTCTCTAGCCTCCATTCTTCCAGTCTGCTAATGCCGACATTCCCACATCAGGCATAGGCAGTCACAGCTGCGTTCGCAGGTACGCTCGCGAGCCCCCCTTGCCCTCGCCTCAACGCTCCGTGCACTCACAAACATGACACTGAACACACACTTGATGATTGATGAGCTAACAGCCGGGCTTTGAGATAGAAAATAGCATTGTTTTTCTGGATGAATTCAATACTCTGTCTATTTTTTCTCTTTCCTCTCTGCTTTATTTTCTATACACAGCACTGTTACCTCACCAGCCTTTTCAGCACTCATCCTGATTAGTGCTGTTATTGCTAACTGATGATATGCAGACGCAGTAGAACCAGTTACCACGTTATCATAGTTTGTAAGCCACTGCATAAAATATCGTCTTTACAGAAGCAGAAAATAGAAAAACATGAGAGTTTTTATGCTTTTGCTTAAAATGGTTTCTACATTTACAACCACACACAAGATAAAATTTGCAATTACGTTCTAACAAAGTTAACCAGAATCACATGCTTTGTGTGTTTACTTCAATTCTTCTCTCCCAATGGAATTAATGTTGTAGTGTTTGTGTATGACGTTGCCGTATTGAGCCACTCTGCAGGCAAAATATGCCAAGCGGTTGCCTTAACAGTCGAAATAGCTTTAATGTTGTGTGAGAAAATACAAAGGTTACCTAGATTTGGGATGTGCTTAATTTTGATAATCAACTCAAAGTTTCCTTGTAAACAAACAGAAGTTATATTCAGTTTATTTCACCAAAACGCATTATGTGCATCCTTGAGGTTTAGCAAACATTGAATGCATTTCCTTCCTCATCAAAGATTTGCAGCAGTGATTTTGTCGTAATGTTTTACACTGTGCATTGTTTCCATCCTTATAGACTAGCTTACAGTCTTTCCGAATGTCTTCACGACTAGTGGTATAGCTTGAAACTGGCAGCAGGATCGCATGCTCGTGCATGTAAATCTTTTTGCACATCCACAATACGAACAAAACAACAACTCTTAAAAACATTGCTCCATAGCAAAAAAGAAAAATCCACAAGGTACCTGGCAGTACCTATATACCCTGACCTATCATTCATGACAGACTGCTCAATGTATGTTGTTGAATACTCAGGTGGAGGTTTATGACATGTTACCACATACCTGAATTTTTTAAGATAAGATAAGAAATTCTTGCTCTCAGTATTAAAAGGTCGGTTAACACAAAATCCAAAAAAATATTTTCTCATTTACCTCTGGTATTGTTGCAGTCAGATGGTTTTTGTTCTGTTTTCACAGGTTTTAAGATCTATATGCTTCCACCTGCAAACAATGGTGATGAATAGTATTTAATTTGTATTAAAAAAATTACAGAAACAAAAAAATAGCAACAACCTGTTTCTCATATGAATTATTAGATATCTTTCAACCTGGGAAAATACAAAACTAGTTATTTGTAATTATTGGTAAACTTACCTATTAGAATGTACATTGCCAATTAGACACGGCAAATCTCAGTATATACGTCTTTGTTCTTCATCTTGTCCTTGTCAACGTATCTTGTGCTCTTCTCATAGTCATCGTTTCCGGTAACTCCAGTTCAGCATGTATTTGGCTCTGACAGCAAGCTTCGCTTTCCGTCACCTCTGTGCGCTGTCAAAGTAAAAACTCAGAAAACAGACCATACTAATTTCACATGTTTCCTTTGAACCTTGTGGTCACCTTTTTTACCACGGTGTTGTTCCCCTCGTCTTCCCTTACTGCTGTCACTGTCTGCAACCATGGCAACAGCCAAAGACTTTCCAGGGCCTACGACAGGTAAATATCCCACTAGATGATCATTGTAAGCCAGATTTACACTGTGTGATGCTGGATCTGGATCTGGGTCAGGACACATCACGGCCTCCACCCAGCATGAGCCAAACCATCACCATGCATGGATGCTCACTCTGCTGACGCCAGCCGCTTTCTCTCTACAGGCTGCATAAGTTATCACACAACATGTTTTTTGTTTGCTTTGTCTTAGAACCATCTAATTCATTGTGCAGTCTGAGTGGTGCTGGGCTGGACATTGTACCTGTGCCAGTGGGCAAATATTTGATTTCAGTTCATGTGAATACAGCGGGAATGGAAGGGAATGGACAAAATCCTTAATGAGAACTCGGCTTTTCACATTTCTGATCACTTAATACTTGAAAAAATATTTCTGTTTACCATTTTTTCCTAGGTAAATGTATATTAATCTATGTGCGTAACATGGTTGGAGCACTTTAGTCTGATATGGTATGATATATATATATAGATATATATATCTATATATATATATGCAGGATGAAAACAGGATAGAAACAGTTCATGTTGCCTTAATGTAACTAAACACCGGATCAGGCCCCTGTGTGCTGCTAAAGTGTTTGTATTCTCGCTTTGTGACAATGAGTGGTATTTTAAGTGTTGTCTTAGTTGTCTTGATTCGCTGTAGTTTGTTTCAGGATTGGCATATGAATAGTCGGTGTATTTACATGTGAATTAAAGCTCAAAACTCTGGTTGGACAAGTATAAATACTTAATGGTCATTTACTCACACTTAAGGTGAAAGCAAGTGTTGTGTTTGGATGACAAGTTCAGCTGCAGTGCATCAAGAGCTGTTTAGCTTGTCCCATTCCTGTGAGCTGTGAGCACCAGCCAAGTGTGATATGAAAATTGCTTGTGCTCCTTGTTGACAGTGGAACACCTATACAGATCATTATATCCATCGACATGCTACCGAAACTGAGTTAGTTCAACTGTTGTACCAGTTGACAATTATTGCTTCAAAGTCTGAAGTGCCTGCCTGTGAATCCCTAATAAAACAGTCATGGTGGTTCTATTGTGCATGGTGTTAAACTGCATGTTTCACAATTTCATCTTTTTTTATTATTCTTATTCCTAACGTCCCTCACTTTAGTTTGATGAAAATGAGGGTTGCATTCTGTTAACAGAGGAGTATAACGAGGTTTATAGGAACATCCCCGTCGTCATTTCCCAGGGTCACTTTGCAAAACTGAGCACAAGCCACAGCCATTCATCAGCTTGAGATAATGAGAGCACAGGAGGTGCACAGTAAAGACACAGCCACTTAGAGTTTATTACACGACAGACACAAAGGCATGCTCCTGCCTGGGAAACCTTCAGCCTCCACTCTGCCCGGAGGACACCTCGTGTTAAATAACACTTACTTTAAAAAAATAAATAAAAAACTGATCCTCAGCAGCAGAATGTGGCAGCGAGCAGGGAGAAAACACAAAAGATAGTGTGTGTGGAGGCTTTGGCTAAAAAGCTGAAACATCACTCAGAGCTAGACTTCAGCTTTCTTGCAGCATGTTTCCGTTGCTAACACACATTTTTGAATTGTGTAGAGATTTGTGGTATTTCCTATGATCACTTCTTTCATAGCTGAATTCAGGCACTTCAAAGCAGCAATGTCAGGTTGCTCTAAATATGGCAGAAGCTCATTTGGGGCTGTTGTGCTTTGTTCACAAATGTAAAAGCTACATCTGGATTTTTTTTTTTTTTAAGGATAATTGCAGGAGCAAAATGTTTTCATTGCTGTTTAAAAAAATGTCTACAGCTGCATGAGACAGCGGCGGATCATCTTGCAGGTGTTAATATTATCTCTCCACTTTTCGCTCCATGTCTCTCTGCCTCTGTCTTATTTCAGATCCTAATGCTTTAGGACAACATGGACCTGACCACGCTTTAATCGGCGGAGTTGTTGCAGTCGTGGTCTTCATCACCTTGTGTTTGATAATAGTTCTTGGACGATATCTGGCCAGACATAAAGGTAAAATGGGTCACTCGAGCTCCCTTGAATTGCAATGGTCTTGCCTGGAGTAAATGTATATGTCTAGGTGGATAAACTTTCTGTGGCTCTGTTTGTCTGCAGGGACATATCTAACACACGAGGCCAAAGGAGCAGAGGACGCCCCAGACGCAGACACAGCCATCATCAATGCTGAGGGAAACCATGTGCATGCAGAGGAAAAGAAAGAGTATTTCATTTAGACTTCTGTTGCTTTTTTCTTTTCTTTCTTTATCCTTCGTTTCATGACAACTTTTGACAGCAGACATGCAATTTTAAGCTGCCTCAGCATCGCAGTCTGTTTTACTTTACTTATTATTTACTTGTTCTTTTGCCTTCTCCAGAAAGCTCATGCTTGGATATGCTTGTTTTCAAAGCATTCGCTGACAATATAGCCTTCTCCTTTTGTAATCAATGTACCCCATGTACAATTGGATTATGTCCATTTCAGTTTTACGGTGCCTAAATGCTGTATATTTTTCTGCATTTCTTTTATCGCTTGCATTCTCTCTCTTCTCTGTTACGTCACCTGTTATACAACTTTTTGCAGATTTTTTAAAATTCAGAGGAAATGTGCTTCAACTCAAGTCTTAGCTTTTCAAACTGTTTTACGTTAAGAACAGAGTGTGTTAAAATACATCTATCTATCAAGCATTTCCATCAGAGGAATCTTTTTAGGGACTGAATGGTCTTTAGATATTTACCCCACCACAGCCATATTGCACATGTTTAAAAAATAAATAATAAAGCAGACCAAACACTGACAAAAAAAAACTTCGAAGCACAATCTATGTGATTGTCTCAAGATGAAATTGACTCCCTTTTAGCAGTTTCCATGTCCTGCATTGATTTTATTTTTAGTTTTTACTCATGCTGTTGATTTGTACCAACAGAGAACAAGTCAGAATATTAAAGCACAAAGTCTGAGGACTAACACAGAGGGAAAACACATCAACTGTTTCTTGTCTCAGGATTCAATATGAGTCTAGATGGAGAGATGGTGTCAGATACACGATGAAGATTTCAGTACACTGAACGATTTTCAGTTATTGTCACGGATGAGGAACTTTAATTTTGGGTTGGTGATTTGATGTAAGATCCAAACTGAATGAGTGGAACCTTGTAGGGGTTCATTATTTATGTTGAATTTTATTGAACAACTATGCTCAATGTGTGGATATTGCTGTAAAATACTTTGCTAACGTGAATATTGGTGAACAATATTGTTGAGTCTTGGGATCCCTGACACATTTCGATTTGTATATTAGCATATACAGTATTTAAAGTATTCCACACGTCTTATTTTTTCCCATTTATCTAACAAGAGGTTGTTTTGTCATAAGGTATGTAAATAATGTGTAAGTATTCAATTTCAGTAAAAGAAAAATCGCTGGCTATAGCTTTTAATTTCAGGTCCATATCAGTTCCTGTCATTTTGATGAGATTATTTTCACATTTTTGAAGATTTCTTCAAACAGGGATTCTCAATAATTGCTTAAAATGTAAAAAAAACTACAAAACTAAAAACTAAAAAACTTAACAAAACAAAAAAAGGAAAAAAAATCTGGTCAAAATATATGTATTTATTATTATTATTGATTGACATTTATTATATAATGCTATATTGATTGATATTATTGCTGTTATTACTAAAGTAGTGGTCTGACATTAACTTTTCCATTTTTTAATTCTGAAACTTATCATAAAAAACAATACAAGGATCACCGTTATGGCCTTTGAGTTTGCTGCAAACAGTACTAATGACATGTTGAGGCATTGGTGAATCAGACATCCCCTCATTGTATATAGTCACTGTATCAAAGACACTGAACCACATTGCCAATGCTCATACATGTTATTTTGTTAGTTCAATATGATGCTATAAATAACTCATTTTGTACAAAGTTTTAATCGCTGTAATTAATTTGCTTTATATGGGGGATGTGTGAGGTTTTGCTTTTTTCTCAGTATTGAATATTCATTTTTCAACTATGCCACTGTAAAAAAAAAAAAGAAAAAAAGAAAAAAGAGAGACAAAGTGCGGATTAAAATATGAACAACTTGAAAACTGCCATTTTGTTGTGACTAAGTTTGTACTTTGAAATTAACTCATGAGTAATGCTATGTGCTTTTGAATTACAGTAGAATTATTAACATAATATCAGTCCACATATCTAAAGGAGCGTATATTGATGGACGGTGCAATGACCAAAGCTGCACTGTAATTGTTATTCCATGCAACTGCTGAGTATTACTCAACCTTTAGTATTAATAATACATGCAAAGTGTCTGACTTGTAGAAGGATTAAAAAGCCATGAAGCTCCTCAGGAAGATCGCCCGAGGCTATCAGCGCCGCTCATGATGTGTGCATTAATACAGGGTGACAAAAGGAAGACTCCAGTCTTCCCGAATTCTTCCCCTGTCTCACTGGAGCTGAGTTCGATATGCTTGAAGTGGCTTCATGAAAGTGGCCACAGTTGTGAACAAAGCAGGCTGCTGTTGCCCTTATTTTAACAAACTAGACAGATGGAGTGGGCTGGGTGAGGAAAACTGGAGGCAAACCGCTTTGTGATTTGACATCATGGTCAAAGATGTTGGGATGCAGCTCGTTGCTTTAATTGGAAGTGAAATGATAACACTTAAGATGAGACTTTATTGATCCCTGTGGGGAAATTAGATAATTGAAAAAGAAAACAGTGATAGCATCTAACAAGGATAAAATACAAACGTGATACCTTCACTGAATAGATAATAATGAAAAAAACAATAACAGTACAGTAGTCAAATCGAGTAAAGAGTTGTGCATATGCAGATGTCGCCTTTGTATTAATGCAAGATATACGGTAAAAGGATGGACCACTGATTTATACGCCGGTAAAGGTATTACAGCAGTCACGTCTTCTTAATTACTGTAAATAAGGATTACTGCAGGATAAATATGTGCTATAGATGAGTTCAATATGCATAAAAATATTGCAGTCTATAAAAAATCAAATAGTAGTGTGATTAGAAAAAACCCATGAATATTTGATGGGAAGAAATTGACACACAAGAGCATGGTGTGCAAATGTGCATTATATTCACATTATCTAAATAAGGCCAAATGTGATGAGTGTAATGGTAGCATTAGAGTAGCATTAGAAATACTAAACCTTATCAGACTTACATTTGAATAAGGTAAATGTTAGTATCTTGCACACGGTAGTGATTTGGTTACAACATGTACAATAAACCTTACCAATTTAGAAAAACAAAAAAGGCACCTTTTATGGTCCATTATCACTGCTTCAGTGGCACAGATGAACTTTTGGAAATTTGAGGATGGATATAATAGCACAGTGCAGATTACTGAGCTCATATTAAATGTCTCGACATCCTTAAAGGGAGATCTCGTTCCAGGACATGGGGCCCAAGTCATTATGATCCTCCATTCTTCAGCTCCCATTGACCTTGAGCATAATGTTGCTTCCCAGCAGACTAATGTTGCCATTATCAGCACACTGTCCGGCCAACCACCTGCCTGCTTCGCACAACGCCTCCCTCCCTCTCTCTTGTCTCGCAGAGACCGTTCCCAATGCTCACTTCATAATCATTACCACCAAAAGCCCAGCCAGTTCAAAGAAACATCAGCTCCCACTATCACACTCCTCCGCGTTATTGAAAGCTCAGTGCTTCGTTAAGCTATGTAAATTGAGATAGACTGTCTTGAATAATGCCTGGCAGAAAATAATGCTAAGAATCCATCATAATTTAGTAATTGGATATCAAGGGGGGGAAACATTCATGTGCAGTGGTAAATAGTGAGTTGGAAAATGGATTTTCTCTTTACCCTAGAAATGTGAGAACCATCCCCTGGGCGATGTAACAATCACAGCATGACCTCTGAGGAGGCCTTGTAAGTCTTACTAAAGTGAAGAAACTGATCCCCACTGTACCCTGTAGGCAGGGTCCGTATCAGTCCTCCAGCTCACAATAAGCTCTTATCATAGCAGAGCAGAAATTTCTGACAAAATCCTTTAGGGACAAATTGATATCTTAAAAAACATTATTACACTTAAACATATTAGGTCTGCAGCACAATTCTGATTTTGCAGTGTTGGGCTAATAGACCTTGCAGTTGTATTTCCAGGCCTGTACAATTAAATAGCCAGACTGAGTGTGTTACTTCATGAGTATGAGTATTCGCCTTTTTGCTAGTCTCAGCGAGACTCGAATAGAAAATAATTTTTTTTTTTACTTTTTTTTTTTTTACAGTAACTTGTAAAAAAAACTGTGTTGACACAGAATGCTTTTTCTTTTTCATCCCGCAGCTCTGCTGTAGATTAGTGACAACTGGAGGAGCCATAGCTAGACTGTGCATGAAAAGCCCTCCAACCCTGACACAAATAGCGGTCCTTCTTTTGGATTAACAGCACAACGTTTTTATGCAGAAATAACAGTAATTCCACTTGTTTTCACTATCCAAGCATGTAAATTGCCTTGTGTAATTCACTGGGCGATTTGCTGAGGAAGTAAAAGGGTCAGAGGGATTTCGAAGATGGAGTGGGATTGCAAAGCAAATGCTTCCTCACTTCAACAGAAGTGATGAAGAAATGTTCTGTCCTCTGGATCATGTTTTTAATTACAGATTTAGTAGGTTATCAGTGACACTTAATAACCCAAAGATTCTTCCAAACCTTGAATCAATACCGTACTTTGATAACTATAATCGCAAAAGTCCCAATTGGAAAAAAAAAAAAACTATCCAACAAATCCAACAATTTTTTTTTATTAATATTGTGTCATCTTTCATATTGCCGGCCAGGAAGGACAAATATTTTGGAAGCGTTTACTTGTAATCATTGCTCTGCACCCAAAGATGAGGTGCAAAGAGCAGACAGTGGAAGATGAAATTCACAATTTTTCAATATCCTCCTTTTCATTTTCAGAACTTTGTGTTGGTAGTCTGTTATCATTGCCCTTAGAAGCCCGAGGTTGCATTGTTTGTGTAAATGGTTTTGTCTTTGATTGACAGTTCATTCTAATGGGGAATTGAGTAGAATAATAGCGCGTGTTTACAACACTGCTGCTCCCTTCAAAAAGGAATCATTGCAGACATGATGAGACCAACTAGTATTGCAGGTACACTCCTGGAACATCCTGGATTTGTCCAAATACCCACAGCTTGATAAGGTAAATATAGCATGTTCTTACTCATATATGTCCAGACAGCACATTTTCATGTTAAGATAAAATAAAAAATAAAAAAAAGGTTGAGAACAGCTGGCTTTTCTGTAGCCCCTTTTGACTTATAGCTACAACATTCACGCCTCATCTGTATCGCTGCTGAATCACAGGGCTGTAGGATATTATCTTGAGATGTGTTTTGCCTAATCATATTTGATGAGATTAAACAGATCACTCACACTTCCACTTGTGACAGGGCCGAGTGGAAGTTGGAAGGAGTCAAATGATCTGGAACAAAGAACATGAGCTTGTGTATCCCCCTGGATGCATCACCATGCCATTAGTCCAGATGAATGTGTACAGTCAGATACAATTCCCTTGTTTGCTGCATGAGGGCTTCCACTTTGAGAGGCAGCAGCTACACTGTTCGAATCAGGCCACATGCAGGCCCGTGGATTGATGACTGAAACAGGACTACCCACTGTATTTTAAACTCATTCATCCACACTGACTCACATTCTCTGTGGTTCATCTTTAAATAGTCTACCCTGGGATTGTATGTCTGCCATTTGATTTATTCTGTATTGTATTTTTAGATCTAATTAAAACAAACTTCTGTATTGTTTGGCTGAATTTTGAATCGTGCAGACCCAGGAGAGTACATAAAGGGAAGCCTTGTCTTGGTTAGTCTTTGGGGGAAAAAAAGCTAGTACCTGTGGCATAAGGTATGCAATAAATAGCGTGCCATCTGTTTGGATTTGAGCACTTGAGATTCTTCCAACGAGCACACCAGAGACTTAATTAAAGTTGGAATATTAGTGAGTGGGAGACTGATGTTGCTCCAATAAAATGACAGCCATAGGAAATCTTAGCATCAGTTTGATAACAGAGATTAGATTTTCTTTAGGGTGAAAAGAGAGTGCTGCATTTTGTCCTCAGAGATCATCATAAGATATCATTTTGATGCTTTCTTCAGTTGTGTTTTTGTAGCTGTTCAGTCTTTTAAAGTTCTGTGAGCTTTTGAAATTATGGTTTCCATTAATCCTTGGGAAGACTGCCATTTTCAGCTAATGTGCACATCTAATGGAAACACCGGAAATGATGTATGGTCACACAGGAACTATCATATTGAATGTTGAAGAGGCGTGCTAATGGCTAAATGGATAATTAGCCAGTTAATCATTGGATAACAAGGCACCATTTTTGGGAAAGATGATGAGCCACTAGTTCTTTGTCTCTCTCAAAAACAGGCTACTGCTAAATAAACAGCTAAATAAAGGCTTAATGAAATCCTCAGGTTTGGTTTATGTCATCATCATTTAAATTAACCTTTTCGCAAAAGCGACAATTCCTAACGTTTGTTAGAAGAACTTGTTGTTAAAGGGTTCATGTTTGTGAAAACTGTGGCTCAAACATTCACAACCACTGTCATGAATCAGCTTAGTTGAGACCATAGTTTTACTACTGTAGTTAGAAGTGTGATAGTCATTTATTATCAAAGCCCTCCTGATTGCATCACTGATGTGACAGGAAGATATCGAGAGGCAGATGTGAATTTGTTTGTGCATCAAAAGCCAACAAATGAGTGATTTCCTATAGCAGTTACTAGTGAGGAAAGTTTTCATTTGTTTTAAGGACAGGAGAACAATGAATAGGGTTTAAACTGTTACAATTATATATTTAACGAACATAATGACGGATGCTTTTCTCTAGTATATTCTAGTATAGGAATTTCTCTTTCAAGTAACACACCCTCCAATGCAAACAGAATATTAATACTTGAACATCATCATTGAAAAGGTTCTGACAAACTCCTGTGCCTGCAGGATGCCAGCTGTCTGGATGTGGGTGGACATCAGGTGTTGGCATCAGCCTCATTATCATCAAGGGCCTCCTCCCCCTCCTCTGGATGCTGTCTTTTTTTTCAGTATGTATAATAACGGCACAGGACGACATCAAGTTTAATTGCACTTGCTTTAAAATAGCATCAGTAACACAACATATGTTTTGGATCAATGCGCTGCTGTCTGTTGTTTGCTCTGTACTTTTATCTGTTGCCTCAGTAATCACATATATGTACACAAACTGTATCTCACATGTAAACACTTCTTTATCTTGAAATTGATGCTCACTTTGTGTTTATTCATTTAAAATTCCATGACTATCCTATAAGTGGGGATTTTTAAGATTAATAAAATGACAAAAGATCAGATCAGTAGCCATGTTGTTTGATCTGCAGTCTGGTGAGGACGGCAGGCACAACAAGGAGATTTTCTAATTCTACACACAATGGTTTTAAGCAGAGAGCACTGCTGTTGACTGAAAAATGCACCCATGGTTTGTGTAGGAGTGTATTGCTGCGCAGTTGAATTTCTCTTTCTCATCTAATGAATTTCTGACCGACTAGATACTGCGAAGCCTATTGATCCCAGCAGTCAGTTTTACATGTTTCATTTCAAACTGTGGTGTAGGCTCTACAGTGAAAAAACAAGCTTGATATGACCAACAGTTAACACCAGTGTCGCCAGGTCCACCAACATAATCAAACCACTTCAGTATGATTGACAGAAAAATACAGCAAGCGTTTTAAATGAAGGATTTAATCACATAAAACAAAAAAAAAATCTCTGCTCTGATCTGATTACACAAACAAGCACTTCCATAAATACTAATATAAATCTATATCTGTATTAAACTACTTTGCAAAGATAAATCATACTTAAGAATTGGTCGATGTGACAGAACATATTACAAGGATGCAACAAAGAACTTCTCTTGATTTATCGGGTTGTAGCTGCTGAAGACAAAGAGGGGAAGGACCAGCGCGGTAGCTAAGACTTGAATACTTCCAGAGCAGTGTGCCACTCTGTCTTTATGATGCCAGTCAGTGTGATGGTGAGCCTCAGGGATTACTCCAGACAGACAGCTCAGTAAGACAACTGATTAAATAGTAGTGAGAAGGGAGAAAATGTTTAATTCAGCCGTATTTAGTATTCATGGGACGGACAGCCATACAAGAGTTCACCTTGAGGGGTCATCAGGAGAGAAGGTCCAGAATCCCAAAGAGCTGCCAGGCCAAGTTTCCACAAAGCACTTGGAAAGACAACTGATGTGCAGCAATCACAAAGAACAATACATATTGTTCATGTTAGATACAGAAGATTTGGAATGAGGCCACTGTATCGTATATCTTTGTCAGGACTGTGAAAATTTCTAAGCATAAGTTTGACAACTCTTCATCATAATACTCTCAAAACCTTCTGTTAAAGGTTTGCAGCTTCAAGTAATTCAAAACAATACTATTTATATTAGCTTGGCTCTGTGACAGAGTGCCAGCTATAGAGACATGATGAAATCCCTGTGTTGAAATACCTCACCATGACGTTCAAAACTAATTCAATTATATGCATCAGCAGTTCAATAGACCTACAGAATTGGGTTATTGTCTGAAATGATGAAAAAAAGAAAAATACCAGTAAATCATGTGTGAATGAAGTTTAATGTAAAAATGATTTTCACAAATAGTTGCCAAAATGGGCTTCAAGAACAAGGGATAACAGATGATTTCTGCAGTCATTTGCCAAGCTATTACTCTGCATCAACTACAGATCCAATTTACTCTGTATCTTCAAAGGTATTCCTATAGTTGGGAGATAATATGGTGAAGGGCCAAGCAAGGCAAACAACAGAAAAAAATGTCACATAAAAGAACTACACATCATACACTGCTCTAGAGGAAGGAATATTCTAAAAATGTATAGTATTTTTATTATTATACTGGATCGTGTGGCTCGTTAAATCAAGGCCATATGTTTGGGTTTTGATCAATACCTCATTGCATCAAACACAGTGTGTTAATACGTCTGTGGAAAGTCAATATGGGTGATGTGCTTTATAATTAGAACCAAGAGATTCAAGAAATGTTATGAGTGGGTAAAAATATCCAACAGCAAAGTTGGTTAGTTGGTCCATACACTGATGTGTTTTTTTTTCTTCTTTTTTTCTCAGTACTTTCATGATTACGCTCCTCAGTGTCACCCCAGTAAGTCAAAAGTAGAGATCAAAGTATGCATCAACAATCATCAGTCACCAGCAGTCCATTTAGGTATGGTCCGCTTCCCCACTTTCATTTAATGTAAAAATATTAATATGTCACAGAACAATGAAACGCTGTGAGGCAGGTAAGAGGAGGGAAATTAACACCACCATTACCCCCAGCCTTTGCCACCTGCACCACCTTGTCTCTGCAGTTTTACAGTAATGATGTGAGAGTTGCAAAGGTCCCTGAGACAGGAAAGCACCCCAGAGATTTCCATATACTCCGAACAGAACCTCGATCTGCTGAGCCATCTCACTGACACGGAGCCCAAACTCACATTGTGTCCAAGTGAGCAGGTTAATCATCATACTTGTATAAAACTCAGTGAAGCCATATACAGTGCACTCTGTAAGTTGAAGGAGACTGACAGTGACTTTTCCCATTGTTTTTGTCTGCACTCCATAAATGAAATAATGACTCAGGTTATAGTGCTGACTCTCTGCTTTAAGAGTGTTCTCAACTGTATTGGTGAACGTCCGCAAAACAAGAAATAAGGGACAATGACTGCAGTAGCCTACGAGCCTGGCAGAGCTTTATCACAGACTTCAGACAAAGCATTTGCAACCAGATATATATTTCAAGATTTATTTTAATTGCTTCGACTTAACTTCTGGTCCCCTGCATTTGATCATCTGATGTAGATGTAAGCACCATCAAATTAAAGCTGTGCATTGCTACTTTAACCTAATACACTGTTTCATTTAAAATACAAAGTGCTGGAGTTCAGAGATAACGGAATGAAAATCTGCCACTGTTCTGCCTTTCATGAGCTGCACTTTTAAGTAGGTAGGTAAGTGAGGACGCAGAATCCAGGAGCCACAGGTCAGTTACAATAACAAAGGGGATAATATAGCTGCTAAGGAGTGGCCTACACTTGAACTGTTATGGCGCTATTGACCTGTATTGACCAGAAGTAGTGGTAATGACTTCCACTATGGCTGTAGCTGCAGTACAGGTCAATACCACTGCTCCATTACAATCTGTATTGTAGGCAATGAACTTAAACCAGCTAGAAACATATTAACTATGGTTACATCTTGCACATAGATATCAGCAATGAACCCCTTATGGAGGGAGCAGTTTTCTTTCACTAAAGAATGCTTCCATTTTTCACTTTTCATTCCTCAAGGCACAAAGTTCTAATGGCTTTAGTTCGAATAGCAGCCATTTCCAGCGATGTCAAGATCATATGCTGGAACATCACAAATGCTACTCATCAGTTCACTTACTCAGAGAATGTTGGAAGAGGACATATTCACTGCGCCCAACAGTAAGCAAAAGAGCACCATAAGGGTTTCTAGTGAGCCATAAGTCAAACATTCCTCGACACATTTCCTTTGAATTAGCACTTAAGCATTTTCAAGTCAATCTTGAGTATGTGCAGCCCGCTGTTCTGTATGTCCTCTTCTGTATCGTTATGGTAGTGAAGGACTAAAGAAACTGGCCAGAAATAATGACAGAGAAAATCTATGAAGCATCTTCAAAGTCATCTGTGCTTGGAATGAGACAAATTAAAGTAAAACAAGTCTGTCTTTACTGAAAGAGCCTTTATAACTGATTTCTTTCAAAGGTTGCCAATTCATAATCCATTGGTCACTGCTATATTAAAGCTATTATGAAGTGATGTCATTACATTAAATCATGGCAAGTGATATTTAAATGTAGGAAAGAAGCATTCTTTGTGATTCATGTCAGCTCATTCAAAGACATAATGACTGATCTCCAACTAATTCCAACTCTCCACAGAGTAGTTAGCCCGTGCACATTGTTAATCCAGTAATGTATATGTAAAAAATGTACTGAAGTATTTGATCAACTTCTGCATAAAGATGTTGCTTTACAAACTTTCAGTGCCTGTATTTTATGTTCGTTTAATGCTTGGATATAAAAGGAAGTCCTTGAAACATAGCGTGTTCTGTTTTCACAACCCTTTTACAATGATGAATCTGTCCACAACTCAGACCCAGATACCTACTGCTGTATATGGAGGATGTGTTGTAGCCTAGTTAGAAGTAAAGTTGCATCAATCCAGGCTATTTAGAATAGACTAGAATAAGATTTATAATAAAACGATTTAAAATAGACTATTTAGTCGTAGTACATATAGTACAGTTATGTTGAAGGCATCAACCGACTGATTCAGCTTAGAGACCTTACTGTAAAAACGCTAACTGGGGAGGTGATATTAGACGCAGAGATGCAGGATGAGGGGCTGGAGGA
>NW_019524716.1:46839-69157 GCF_002814215.2 Seriola lalandi dorsalis | reverse complement strand
AAAAAATCCTGTTGTTCATATTTGATCCAAATAACAGAAATTAGTTCTTAGCCAATTATTATTTTTGCACTTTGCTTCATTTTGTTTTAGCTGTTTTCAGGTTATGTATTGCATTAGTTTTTAAATCACAGATAATATCTAAGGTCGCCATACTTTCCAACTTTGATTATATAATGCTGCCATCTGCTGGGCGACACAGACCAAACAAGTTCGCAAGTATATTCAGTGCAATACCTGTAACTACAAATTATTAGCCTTGTCATCATGTTGTGTGTCCTTGAGATTTCCTTTCATCATGTGATTCTATGTTGAATTAGACTACTAGTCATCTAATACAGTTCTCTCATCGCAGCCCTTGTGAAAAGGCTGGACTGAAAAGTACAATGTGCTTATTTTCATTAGTTTTATCAGTTAATTTTTAACAGAGTCTGAAGTCTGAAATGTTCACTCTGGGTTCAAACTGCTTTGAGGAGATAATATTCATTGGTATCCCTACAGCATTGGAATAAATATTGTGTCAGACTATCCCTGACCTTACAAATCTTGTAATGATGGATGTGTATATGTGACAACAATGGTATGAAGTGACAATGCCCTGTCAAAGATACAGTATATGATTTCCTACTGTATATAAGCGGTGCACTTTGCTAATAAAATGATAAATAAAATATCCATAAATGCCATGAATTACACCATACAATGAATCACTGAGAAGCAAAATCATCATAAAAGTTGGTAAGTCTGTAAGTATGAATGTTGTTTTAAATTTCCATCTCACACTTAGTGGGCTAAAAATAAGATTCACGTTCAATAGTCACATGTTTTAATTGCCAGAGTGTAATCCACAATTATGCACAATTTATCTAACAACTAATCATTCCAAGAAAATTGGAGAAAGATTTATGTTATCTACAATTCATGAGAGGAAAATCAACAGATTTCATAAACAGATACCCAGCATATTGTTGACTATGTTGTCCAATTATTAATGTGGTATCAGACCTGAAAATCCTATAATAGCCTCGTAGTAATACACAGTGGTGCCAACTGATGAAAGAAGCACCTAGGGCAAGGTATGATCTGCGGCACATACAGGAGTATTAAAATTGCAAATATAACCGAGGTCCTTGAGAGAACTCTCAGGTAAACATCTTTTTAATGCTTCTTTTTGAAAAATATGCCTATTAGCTAAAAAGAGCAAGAACTGTGTGTCTAAAATTGCAGAAATGTTCTGTCTTTTATTCGAATGAGGTCCCAGGTGTATCAACTGAGAATCTTCCATAAAAAGGTGGGTTCATTTATTTCAGTTTATCGGGCACATGTGACCATGTGCTCAGCAATCCATTTGTGTGCTTGCGTGTGTAACAAACAAACAAAAAAGTACAACGGTAATGAATGCACCAGAGTGATTTTTCAAGAGAAGTTACATCAATGACAAGGCACCAGTCAAACCCATATGTACATTTATTCTCTACCTCCCTTCAATGCCGAAATATATCTGAAAGACGTCACAACAGCCTTTTTCATTTAAGAACTGGTAGAGTTGCCCAAGGTCCATGTGATTACCTCTGTTCCCATGGGGGTCGAACATTGCTTCTTCAAAGCCTGTGAATTTGCGCAGGGAGTCTATACTTTCAACAGTCCTGCTGTCCTCTCCCTGACGATCAAGGGGAATATCCTCTCTATGTCGAATCATGATCTTCTTCCATGTCAGAACCTTCACTCTGTGAAATGGGAAAAAGTTAAGAAAATTAATAAACCTCACACCTCAGCAAGCTCCTGGCTGTGACATCAGCTGCTAAAAATAACCACACTCAAGGTACCTGGACCAGAACTCCTCGCAGGCGGACTGAGGACCTTCCACACACACAATACCAGGCTTCCCAGGCATGCTAAATCCCGACAGGCCCAGCTCCTTGGACCACTCCAAGATGTTCTTCCTCTTTGTCTTGTTGTAGATGTGATGACTGTAGATCCACAGTCTGCTGAACACTTCCTCGGATCGTGGAGAAGAGGACTCTTTCACAGGAGCTGGTGCTGCTGATAAGCTCCTACTGATGAAGAGCTGCAGGTTGTCTTTCACCCAGTCCACAGCAGAGAGCACACATACTTCCCCCTGGCAGTTTTCCATAAGGAATGCATTGAGATCTGCATGAATCTGTGTCTGCTGGGCTCTGCTGAGACCGCCACACCTATGGGGCATATAAACAATGCTATAAATAATGCTATAAGAAGGAGTGACGAAAGAACATATGTTTGGGAGACTGATATGTTTACTAATTAAAATAAATGATTACTTTCCAGTAGAATATTTTCTGAAAGCAAATTACAAGTAGAGTTTTTCATTTACTACTGTAGTGGTATTTTGCATTGTGATATATATTTTATTATGAGTGTGATGGGTGTGGTTTGTCTCAGGTACAGGCCACCTGTTTAAAGTGGACAGGAGAAGAGACCATAACTTATCATCGAAGGCTACAGTTCTCAGTAGTCATCGATAGAGTTTGATACATGTCATCCTTGCCTCTTTAGCAGCGTTTGTAAAACAGATTAATTAAATTTGTGGCTTAACAACATAAAATGATCACATTCTTAACTCCCAATGAGGCCACAACAGTAACAAATGACCTCCCACTTTCTGCCACAGTCACATAATCCATTTCCTCTGTGTCATTAGTCTGTTGCTCATCTATGTAATTTTAAATCACTTAATTTCCACATTAGACTACACCAGTGGCACAGTTGTCCTTTGCTTCTTTCTGTAAGTAAAGCTTTATTTATAAACAGAGTTGAAAAGTGCTTCACACAACAACAAAAAAATAGAAATGAATAAACAAATGAAGTAATAAATTACAATATAAAACACAGCACAATGAAAGACCATACCAAACTAAAACAAACCAAAACATAAAACAGGGGTAGAGGTTTATAAAAAAGGCTTGTCTATAAAGATGGGTTTTTAGAGGCTGCTTAAAACAGTCCAAATACTCAGTGAATCAAACAGATTGAGGAAAATGATTCCAGAGAGTTGAAAGTAAAACAGCAAGGGCACAAACACCTTTTCTTGTACAGTTGGAGCAGAAATAAGGCAGAGATTTGAGGATCGGAGTGGTTGAGAAGTGGAATAAGGAAAGAGGTCATGCAGTGTCTTGTATGTAATCTACAGGATCGTGTAGTTAATTCTAAATTTTAAAAGAAACAAATTAAAGGATGCAAGAACAGGGGTAATGTGGGACTGACGGCGTGTTCTGGCCAACAAATCTTTTTACTGCAGAGGCAAACTCATCAGGTCCAATTAAAGGAATTCTGTTTTTATCAGGGTTTATGTGGAAGAAATGAAGAGATATCCCATCTCTGGTGATGTCTACGTAATTACAGAGGGAGGCAGTTGATTCAGGTTAGCAGAGAAATAGATCTGTGTATCATTGGCATAACAGTAATATGACAAGTCTTGAGAGCGGCTCAACAAATGACCCAGAAGAGGCATGCACAATGAGAAGAGGATTGGTCTTAGGACCAACCCCTGCGGCACTCCACACAGCAGGGGTGCTGAGAAAGACAAATGATTGTTGATACACACATTAAAATATCTGTTAGTCAAATAAGAATGGAAGAAGAATGCCTACCCAGTTATGGAACCTATCAAGTAAAATGGCATTTGTCATTTGTGGCCCCTTGTAGATCAGGCTGCTGCTTACTGCTGCAGGGTTTATGGAATTAACGCTTTCTCAGACAGAATGGCAAAGTTGAAACGTGCGTGCTTGAGCTATTAATGTCTGCCTCATAAGGAAGTTTCATGAAAATGCTACAGTATCATTAGCTGTGAAATTGCAGTAACTACTTTGACATTTCATAACCAGCTCTTATTCGCACATGATCTCTAAATGGAAAGCTTTACATTCTTTATCTTAGGAAAACTCTGCACACACACCAAAGGTGAGTCTTTCCTGATCTCCCAAACATTAGATTATATGAACATATTATGTTACTGTTTTGCCAAGACCAAGTTCTCCAAATTTACAATTATATGCAAATTGTATAAATCTTACAAATTGGTTATATAAGTTATTGTTTTGCATATGTAAAGAGCTGATCACCTTCACCACATATCAAATGTGAATAGTGGCTTACCGGACCGTTATCTCTGGCATCACACTGGGATATTCAGATGGATAAGCACAGGACAGAATTACATCCGTCTGAATGGAGCGACAAAAAAAGAGAAAAGTTTGGTAATTATTATGTTTTAGGACAAATTGAAATCGCAGTGAAATAGAAAGACAGTCTTATTCGGTTACCATCCCCATGTTTGCAGTGTCGAGCTTCTGCTTGATAAGAAACTGGGGTCTGGAGGGAGGAGGGGTGTCTGCGGAAGCTGAGCCCTCCACATAGTCCCTCAGCTCAGCTAGTGCCAGCTGGTCTGTGAGCTCCAGCTCCTCCCGGGTAGGAAACATACTGGTCAGCAGCTCTATCTCTGCAAGCTGAGACTCAGCCCACTCCAATTAAGACATGCTGATAACGGCGAGCTAAAACGTCGATCTTCTTATACATAAAAAATATATAATATATGTATATCATATATATAATATCAAACAGTTTTCTGTCCACAGTCAAATATATTATCACCTGTCATTTAACAAATTAACAAATGCTAACAAACGACACGTTTCTTTTCCAGTCATCAGCACTAAAGAAAATCTAACTTGCCATAGAAAACTCTCGTCAAGACTGAAAAGGTAATGATAGATATTTATATATAAGCTGTGTTTAGAAAGCTGAAAATGCAGCCTAGTTTAACACTAACTTCACTACACCTCTACCTCCACGTTACACTGGCTAGTAATCGAGATTTGTTCGAAGTCGGACTGTTTCAAACGACACACACAGGAAACGCACGTACCGAGCAGTAGAAACAGTGGCACCGTCACATTTTGTTCCTCCGTTGTCTGCATGTGTCAGCTGGGATTTTTTTTTTTTTTTGGCCAAAGCAGCGGGGTGAATTTTGAATATTTTAAAACTTTGTAAACCCATTTTCATATCCGAAGCCTTACATTCAACCGCTGTAACCAGTAAATTAACTTAACTATGTCCAAATTAGTGAATTCATCCACACGAAGTAACTGAAACTGAAAATTGCGAAGGATTTAGGCTCCGTTTGTGACAGTAAGTTGACTGGACCATGAGGATCTTGATCGGGTTTAAACGTCACATTACTTTCTGTTTTGTTTCTGTGACTAAACGACCTGGTGCTACATTGTGTTAAGCAGCAATAAAATCTGATCTAGCTGTTAGCCAAAGCTAGCGTTACTTCAGGTGACTGCTGGGTCTTATTCCAATTCATCTCTGAATGCGTAGGTGAAAATGGGGAAGAAAAGAGGGAAAGACAAGAGCTCCAGAGAGGACGATGACCTTGACCTGACAGGTAAATACATCACCTTTTGCATGTCTTATGACAACCTGTGGGAGGTTTAGGATGACTTTCCCTCATCTTGTTTTTTTTTGTTTTTTTTATCTTCACAGGTCCTTCCTGTAGGCATATTAAGAAGGGAACAGACCAAACACTTCTAAAGAAACTTTATGGGAATTCTGATTGGACTAGTTGCCAGGATTGTGAGCATGAAGAAAATAAAGAAAATAACACTACCACCCTGCCACAGGACTCTGAAGAGGAAAAAGAAACAGCAACCATATGGATGTGCTTGAAATGTGGCCACATAGTGAGTTTATTCAACCCATTTATTATTCAGATGTTGACAATGTATTCTGTGACTTTTCTTTTGCTAAATTACCAGTGTCATCTCTTCTACAAGGGATGTGGACGAAATTCTGAGCACAAGCATGCCATCAAACATTATGAGACTCCTCGGTCAGATCCACATTGCCTGGTTATCAGCATGGACACCTGGAGTGTGTGGTGAGTATATTGCTGTGGTGTGTTAATCACAGAGGCGTTCAGAGGCTTCAGAAAGTATTCAGTCACTTTTTTTCTTACTTTATTGTGTTGTTGATTTAATTGAGAATGGCTGAAGTTGGCATTTTTGCCCATTAATCTACACTCAATAACCAATAATGACAGTGAAAATGCTGTATGAAGTTTTTGCAAATTAATGAAAACAAATAAAATATCAAAAACTGAAATCTCTCATTTACAAAAGTATTCGGACCCTTAATCCAGTACTTTGCGGCAGCCTTTTTGTCAGGAATTACAGCTTCAGATCTTCTTGGGTAAGTCTCTACAAGCTTTGCACACCTGGAACTGCCATCTTCAGGTCTCTCTGCAGATGTTTTGTGGAGTTTATGTTATTTTGTGGGCCATCAAACAATCTTATTTGGATGCATTCATACTTAATGACCAGTCTCCCTGTCCTGACCACTGAGAAGCAACCCCCCATAGCATGATGCTGTCACCACCATGTTCCACCATAGGGATGGTATTAGCCAAGTGATGAGCGGCACAGACATAGTGTTTGGAGTTCTGGCCAGAATGGTTCAGTTTTTTACTCATCAGACCAGTGAATATTTTCCCTCATGCTCTCAGTCCTTTAAATGCTGCTTGGCAAATTTTTAAGTGGTGAAGTCATATGCCTTTTACTCAAAGTGGTGTCCATTTAGCCACTCTACCATAAATGCCTGATTGATGGAGTGTTGCTAAGAGGGTCGTCCTTCCAGCAGCTTCTCTCATCTCTCATCAGCCAGTCTCAGGTGACATTGGGCGAGGGCGGGGGAAACACCCTGGACAGGTTGCCAGTCCATCACAGGGCCTTTCTAAACCATGTCCAATCAATCTAGTTTGCTAAAGATAGACTGAATAGGAATACTGAATACTTTTGTAAATACAATGTATCAGTTTTCAGATTTTGTTAAATTTTCAATAATTTCTGAAAACACTTACGGTTAGTGTAGAATAAATGGCAAATATGACAGTTTTATCCATTTAAAATTGAATGCACAACACAATAAAGCTTGCAAAAAGTGAAGGGGTCTGAATACTTGCATGTCATTTTTTTTTTTCATGTGTTGTCAACCCTGCAGGTGTTACATTTGTGATGATGAAGTCCAGTACTCCCAAACTGGACAGTTGGCTCAACTGGTTACCAACCTAAAAAAGCAAACCTCTTCAGATCCCACAAAGAGACCACAGAAAAGTAGGTACCAGTGAGTCATCACTGTTACTGTTTTATTGGAATTACATGTCCCTATAACCATGTCCACCATGTCATGTTTGGTTATTCAGGAGTGAAAGAGGAGGACAGCTCGGTAGAACCTGAGCAGAAGACGGAAACTGTAAAAGCTGAGGAGAGTGAGGACAAGGAGAACAAAGAAAACAACAAGAATCACCAAAAGAAAAACGCCAAGAAAGAGGGTGTTGGGAAATCACAAAAGTCCAGCACAACTGAAGACAAAGCTGGTGTTTCAGTAAAAGGGCTGAGCAACCTGGGAAACACATGTTTCTTTAATGCAGTCATTCAGGTAGGATTGGGCCTGATAGGATGATAGTATTGAGTTAAAGTGAGAGAAGTAAATCCTAGAGTTAATTAATTTCTTTCATTGTCTTTTCCAGAATCTCTCTCAAACACAGCTCTTACGACTGACTCTCAACGAAGTGACCCAAGAGAAAATGAGTCTTAACATTAAACCTGGAGCCTCCTCAGATCTGGTCTGTTGCTTTTATTCTTTAAATGTTTGTTTTTAACTCAAAAGTAGATTTATATATACACCGATTATTACTTAAAGACTTGTTTTTATCATGATTTCAGGAGCCTGTCGAAGCGCAGTTGGATCAGCCTGGATCCCTGACTTTGGCTATGTGTCAACTACTCGGTGAGATCCAGGAATCCAAGAAGAGTGTGGTAACACCGCGGGAGTTATTCACACAAGTTTGTAAAAAGTGAGCTTGACCAAAGATTGAGGCAGAACTCGGCTGCAAGATGTGCTTCCGATCATTCCTGCATTTAGCGTCATTCATCGTCTCGTCTCCTTCTTGCAGGGCTGCCAGGTTCAAAGGATTTCAGCAGCAAGATAGCCAGGAGCTGCTGCGTTACCTTCTGGATGGGATGCGAGCTGAGGAGATCAAAGTACGCTTTCAGTTTAAAACAAATCTCCATATATATCACATTGGCAAAAGATTTACATTTACAATGCACACTGTAGCTTTCCTAGTGGCCCTATGTTAACTGGAATTATATTGTTTTGACAGCATCTTACTCTGTGCATTGAAATTTCTTACTCAGGCTCACTGGCAGCAAGTCAGTCAGATTCTAAATGTAATCACAAATTGAGGACTTAAGCAAGAAATGCAAACAATTGTGGCTAAGTAATGTTTTTTCTTTTATTTAATGACCTTTCTCTGAAAGCTGCTCTGACTGGTTGGTTCACTTTCACGAGTGGAGGTTTCATAAGAGCGTAATCAGAGCGTAAAGTTGTTGGTATTTGGTGAAAGTGTTGTGTTGCTTATATCTGCGATGGTTTCTCACATAGTTATTTTTTATCATTTACATTTAAAGATTGTGTTTGTTTCTGCAGAGAGTAAGTTCAGGGATCATGGAGGCATTGAAACAGTCTAGAAAAAGCACAGACGGAGAGCAGCTGAAAACTCTAGTTAAAGGTAAGTAACTTGGATATAAATAGAAACATCTTGTAGTTGATATGTGAGAAATCCTTGTTGTATGCTACTATAGTATACAATTTTGGTACTCCTAATATTTAAATATGGCCATCTGACAAAGAAGTTCTCATTTCAGAGTACGAGAAAAATGAATTTCCAAAAAACTTTGTGGACCAAGTTTTTGGTGGGGAAATGACCAGCACTATAATGTGTCAGCAGTGTAAAACAGTATGTATTGCGGACAAATCTTTAAGATAAACTATCAGTGTCATGTCAGTGCCAAGCTAAAGCCTCTATTTTGCACTTGCAGGTTTCTGTAGTCACAGAAATGTTTTTGGACCTTTCCCTTCCTGTTTCTGATGAGGTAAAGCCCTTAAAAATGTTTTTATTTTTAAAAGTTTTTTCATGTTGTATGTGCGTCAACTGCATGTGCTCTCTTGTAACTACATCTTACAGGCATATAGAAAGAAGAACCAGAAAAAAGGAGTCCAGAAGACGAGTGAGTCGAGCCAGGATGGCAGAAACAGCCCTGCTCTGACCAACGGAAATGATGACGACATTCCCACAGGGTCTGGTAGCAAGTACCAGCAGAAGAAAGCCAAGAGGCAGGCCAAGAAGCAAGCAAAGGTACCTCAGTGAATGTACACAAAGGATGTTGTTTTCTTTTGCCTTCGCTTGTCTCTTTGATGGATGAGTGTGCAGAACAAACTCAACAGTCTGTACTGTTCTCTTGTCTTTGCTTATAGCATCAAAAAAGGCAGCAGAAGTTTGAGGGCAGAGTCACTTTGGACAGTCTCGCATCTCCGAGCCGTGGAGAGAACGAACAGACGGATCCTTCTGCAGCTGCAGATGAAGATGAAGGGGAAAATGCTGACAGTGAGACACGTGAAGAAGCCCCACTCAGTGAAGAAAATCCTGCACAAATCGTTGCAGCTGAGCAGGGTGTGAAGAACCTTGACACGATCCAGGCAGAGAAGGAGCAAGAAGAGGGTGAGGATTCAGTGACTGACTGCGACTCATCTGCTACTTCATCAGTCAGCAACCGTTTTACCATCCTATCAGAGGATCACCAGTCAAAGGACAGCACCTTAGATGATGAAAAAATATCTGACATGGAACAGGAAGCAGAGGAAGACACAGAGCTGGTGACTGAAATGGAGAAAGTGACCCTGGATGATGCCTTCATAGAGGACTCTGACACTGTGGAACAAGGCATGGAGATTGAAGATGAGCCACTGGAGGGTAAAGAGTACACTGTAGTAAATCAGGACCCAGAGCTGGCCTTTCACACACTGGCTACCAGAACGGTCCCTGAGAAACAGGAGTGTTCAGTACAGTCATGCCTGTTTCAGTTCACAGAAGTGGAAACCCTCACGCAGAACAACAGCCTGTTGTGTGTCACATGCACAAAACGGCAGGGGAACAAAGACAAAGCTGGAGGTGTGTGGAATTTCTCTTAGTGAACGTATTTGATCTATTGTTAATATGCTTTTGTTCCTGATAGTATACGAACTGAGCATGTTTGTGGATTTTGGACACTACAGTATCAAAAATACAGTAGCAAAAAGCCTGTCAAATTGTGTAACTTGTCTTTTTTTTTCTTTCTTTTTTTCATTTTGCTGCAGCTTTTTCTCAAAGGGACTCATTTTCCATTTGGGGATAAATAAAGTTTGTTGTCTTTATTTGTTCTCTGTTTAGGATCCAAGAAGAATATCTACACTGATGCCTTGAAGCAAATGCTGATCTCCTCCCCCCCACCGGTGCTTACCCTTCATTTGAAGAGATTTCAACAGGTAAAACAGTTGAAGAAAACTTCAGCATTTTTACACCTTGGATCCAGCCAAGCAGTTTTAAAGACCATGTGTTTTTGAACTTTTTTTTTTGTCTATTGTAAGCACTGAAACACATAATGTTGAGTTTTAATGAAATCACTTCTGTTGTTTTCCTCTAGAATGGATACAGTATTTGTAAGGTGAACCGACATGTCCAGTTCCCCCTGATACTGGATCTAGCTTCTTTTTGTGCGGTTAAATGCAAGGTAAATATTGGCAGCTTTTATAATTTAACAGTACTCTTATAGGCCCATTTGTAAATGTATCACTGTTTTATTTTACTCTGAGCACTAACAAGAAGTTGTTTCCAAACAGAACGTGACAGAAGGAGATACTCAGCTTTTGTACAGTTTGTATGGTATCGTAGAGCACAGTGGAACAATGAGGTCGGGTCATTACACAGCCTATGTGAAAGTACGTCCTGAGTGCTCTAAAGCCTCCTCCAACGGAGTGGCAGCAGAAGGTAGGTGATCACGTGCATAGAATGTAACAATAACTTGGTCCTAATGTTTTAAATATTGGAACCATTAGGATTCATATTTTAAATATCTCCACTAACTCATCACTTCCCTTCAGGAGATGCAGAGCCACCCAGAGGATCCTGGTTCCATATCAGTGATACAAGTGTTCAACCTGTGAGTGAGAGCAAAGTCCAGAGTTGTCAAGCCTACCTACTCTTCTATGAAAGGATCCTCTAATCAGACTGTGCCTCACTACTCAGGAAATCCCAACAAGCCAACCTGCTGCTGCTGCTTCAGCTCCTCAGTTAACCAACCTCTGCCTGTTTTGTCAATGACTCAGACTGGGCTGTGATGAAATTAAATTGATTATACACAAGGGACATTTGACAGTGTTGACATTTTGATCATGGTAGTGTCATACAGTCTTTCGGGTATTAAACAGGACAGCTGTATGTTTCTCCTATGGGAATATGATGAGGTGTGACAGGAATTTCAAGATGGACATTCAAGTGGTAGTGGATGTGTTATTCAATTTCCTGAGATAAATGACAGTTAAGGATATTATTTGTAAAAGAAAATATTTATATGTCTATTTTTTATCAATGTCATGTAATGAAAAGCTTCAAACTGAGAAAAAGTTTCTCCTGGCTCGTGTCATGGCTTTCTGACTCTTGCACTGAGCATGCGCAGTAAGTGCTAATAGGTTTTCCTGGTCCAAATTGTCACATGACAAGGAAAGTCTGGCTCCGGAAGGCCAGAGTCCTCTCTACCCAAGACTTACAAATGGCAGTGTTATCCAGCTGACATGGCAGGTCAGTGAACATTTGGGCTTGTAAACGAATATTTTTAAAAGAAGTTTCTGTTTTTAAAGGTTTTGGGTTTGTTTGTTTTTCTTTCGTCAACAACAGGAAGATCGCTCGGTTCGTTTACAGCTAACGGTTTGGCCTAGCGTAACGCTTTTCCGTTTGGATATCATTTCCAACTATTACATTAATGTCATAAAGAAAATGTTACTTGTTAGTTACATAACGTCTTTATTTTATAACTTTGGATATTGCTCGTTACGCTTCTCCGCCAGGCCCAGTTGGGTAACTTGGCTAAATATGAGTCAGCATTTTAAACTTGCTGCCCAAGTTAAAGAGTTAAAATTAAATCCATCCAGGCTGAAATATTCATTGAACATCTAACTACTTAAGCTAAATAAAGTTTATCAGAAATCTGTTATTCTGATTGTTTATCCCAGTAAGCACAATTTTCAAAGTTACTGAATGTAACATACGTAAACAATAATATCTCATACTGAGTCAGACAGACGCACTGAAGCACGTTGTCCCCAGATTGGAGACTTAGTCACTAGTAATAACATGTAATAGTAATAAACTATAATGACATGATAACATACCTTAATGATTACATCACATTTAGCTAACTCGTATGTTGTCTATAATATCGTTGAATGAGAAGAGACAGTTTCTTTTTACTTCCTAAGACCTTCTCTGCAGTCCATAACAATAACATCACTGAATGTGCTCAATGTACTGAGGCAAGGTGGTATGATTTAGAAGAAAAGTACATATGCAGTGGTTTTACATGATCATAAAACCCCATTTTGAATGGTTTGAGGTATTTCATGTCTGCCCAGAAGAACCATCTCATTAATTATTGATTAATCCGTGGGTTATTATCTTGATTAAAGGTCTGGTCATAAATGGCAGGAATCTGTTAAAAAATGCCTGAAGCTGAACCTGAAGATATTCAATTTAATATCATATAAGATAAAGGTTTTTCAATCAATTATCAGAATTGTTTTTGGATTAATTATCTGCCAGTAGACTAATCAAACAATGACTAATCATTGCAGCTAGAATCCACACTGTTGTCTATTTTTATTATTGTGTATTGTGATTATTATACTTTTTTGACTCCCCCCTGCTCCCTCTGACACACAGGCTGAGCTTGTAAGAACCATGTCGCTCCAAGCTCCTCGCATGTCAGTGTTTACGTTTCAGTCTGCAGTGCACAGCACCCATGTTCTGCAGTGTCTGAATGACCAAAGGCAGCAGGATGTCCTGTGTGATGTGACAGTGGTGGTGGAGAACAGGAGTTTTCGGGCCCACTGCTCTGTCTTGGCTTCCTGCAGTGAATACTTTCACAGCAGGGTTACCAGTGTCACCAGACAGAATCCCATCATCACCTTGCCTGACGAGGTCAGTGTTCTGCTGTTCAGCAGAAGGGTAGCTAGACTGGTTTTCTGTCCAGCAGTAGATAACTGTGTATAATGTGACTATTGATCCAGTTCGCAGCTCTTGTAATGTGATTCTTGCACATGCATGGATCACCATGTGTGTGACTGTACATTTGGACATCTGTCAGCCCTGCTGAGAATAATGTAGTATTGTACAGCTTTGTTCATATTTTGTAATTGTATGTGTCTAATAGATACTGAAGTTAATAGTGTGTAAAGGCTTTATTGTAAAACATTTTATGTGCAGTTTTAGGAAAATGGTTACAAATTTCAGGGCAGGACTGTTGAAGTGGATAGTCTGCTACTCTTTGAGCTGCTTCAGTTTCATTGTAGTATGTTATACTGGTATGAGTTTTATCATGACTCAACAACTTGCTTTATCTTTCCCCCACAGGTGACTGTGGAGGGGTTTGAACCTTTGCTTCAATTTGCCTACACCTCAAAGCTGCTCTTCACCAAAGAAAACATTCATGCCATTCACAACAGTGCTGAGTTTTTAGGATTTCAAGACCTGGAGTCAGCATGCTTTGATTTCCTCATCCCAAAGTTTTCTGAAGGCAAAAGACCCTCACAGGAGGTCAGGCGTAGAACCTGTTGTCGGAGCCGGGATCCCAGTACCAGTTTTGGCTCCAGTGTAGAGAGCAGCCAACCAAAATCATTTGAGTCTCACAGCTCAGTGCCTTCAGTAGGTGATGAACAAACAGACTTCCCATCACAGTCTCCTCAGAGTGCCCAGGGTCAGACGAACAGCGAGGAAGAACACTTCTGTTTGGATAACTGCGGGCCACAAATGGCCCCCTTATCTTTGGAGTTAACAGCAAATGGTGTGTGCCCCATGTTGTCTTTGCCATGCCCAGACTCTGACAAAACAGATCATCCGTCTCAGTTTTGTGAAAGAGACATTTTAGAGATAGGAGATGTGTGTAATCAAAGTGAGCTGAGTTTGGCCGACTGTGGCTTACCCTGTGAGCTGTCAACCGCAGGGGATGTGAATCTGCCAGAACTCATTGAGCCAGCAGGCAGAGATGTTAAACAGACTGTTGAGACGGTTGGTGCTGAAACTAACTGTAACCCCAGTTCATGTCCACTCAACACATCAGGGGCAGAAAATTGCAGCGAGTTATTAGAGCAGAGTGAGGCCGGCCTTGAACAGAGAATGACAGGTGATCACTCAGATCCTACACTAACTGCTCTAAGCCATGAAGAGGGATTTGGAGAGAGGAGCAGTGTGGAGAGGGAAGTGGCTGAACATCTGGCAAAGGGATTTTGGTCTGACCTATGCCCATCTCAGGCTCAACCACTCCCTCTGGATCCCATGGACCAAAACAGTTTGGCAAAAGCATCAGACTTTCATTGGCTTAAGCAGCTGGACTTGAGCTCCAGTGCAGGAGACTGTCCTTTCCTCAGGGACTTCGGGACAGGCGATGACCAGGCTCCACGCACTGACAGTCTGTCCCAGTCAGAGAAGAGCCCTTACATGTCCTCCTCACTCAACTCTGGGGATGACTCAGACCTGGACACAGATGGAGATACTGAGGCCAACAACAAAAGAGCAGCAGAGGTCATTCTGATACACAGCTGATGTTTGATAGCTGTTAGTTGAAGTGCAATAAATCTAACTAAACCCTATACTCTACAGATTCAGCTACCGTTCCCGGTGGAGCAGATCTCAGCGCTGAGCCGAAGTGCCTTCCAGCAGCTTCTGAGACACCATCATCTGACTCAAGACCAGCTGGAGTTTGTCCATGACGTCCGCCGACGAAGCAAAAACCGTGTGGCCGCACAGCGCTGCCGAAAGAGGAAACTAGACAGCATACACCTGCTAGAATGTGAAATCAAAAGATTAGTAAGTTGCCTTTAATCTGTCTAGTGTCAAACACTGCTACTATTGAGCTAAGTGTCTTGAGCTGAAGGTACTTTGTGACCTTTATTGACCTCTAGTGGTGACCAGTAGGAACTGCAAAAATGCTGATGGAAGTACTTTTGTCTTGCGGAACAAGTTTCTGACTCAGCCCTCGCCCCTAATTTCACTTCTCGTCCATTTGACATTAAAAAAAGCGTAATTTTTGCAATAGGGGTCAGTATGCTAGACAATTAACCACACATTTACCTGGACTCTGTGTGAGGTCCACAAGACAAAAACTACTTATCACAGCAAGTGAATGCATCTTACTCACTTCTTCATTAAAATGACATGGGTGTAAATTCTGTAGCATTTGTAGGAAGGTGAATGGTTGCAAATTGAAGAGACTGGTCCAGGAAATGTTTTAATTCCAAATACTGTAAACAGATGAAGGAACAAAAATGTATGGGTAAAAAGCATGAACTGAAACGTTCTGAAACTTTCTGTATTTGCTACGCTCCATGGAGTGGCCCTTTTAATATTCAGTTGTAATTCGTTGTCCAAAACAAAAGCATAGTATGCACTGGTGAGGCGTTAAGAAAGTGACGATGCGTTACTGTCATCCTCTCTATAGAAAAGTGAGAAAGAGCGGCTGCTGCAGGAGCGAACTGAGCTGGAGCAAAACCTGGAGGAGACACGACAGAGTCTCTGCGGGTTATGTAAAAGTGTCAGCATCGAGTCTGGTTCTGAGCAGGACCACTTGCAGCTTCTTGCCAAACTTTCCTCATCCGACTTCCCCGTGTCCTCCCCTAGCCTCGCGGGGAAAGATGAGGAGTCCGAGATCACTATCGAAATGGTAAGTTGTTCTTCAGAGTGTGACCCAAGCGGGACGCCTGCAGAGTCAGCTAAGACTGTTGCACCAGAGGCTGGCACACAGACAGATGAAGCAGATTCTCCACAAAGCTGCTCTTTCCCTGCATCTCTGCTCAACGCTTGTCTGGACATGAACAACAGCTTATAATTGGACTCAAATTCCATTGTCATTTCTAATCATGCAGGACCACGGGCAGGGGGTGCACTTTGAGTTTATACTGTAATCCCCTTTCCGGGATGGACATGCTTTCCTGTGTGTGTCACTGAATAATTTTCCGCCTGATAGAGGTATCTTAAATTGACGTGGAAAAATGTCAAATTTCCTTCGCTGTATTTTAGACTATGCATTTCACTGTAGTAAACACAAAATCCAGTAATTATCTTTTTGAAGGTGCCAACAATTTTCAGGTAATTTCCAAATGTTTCCATTTGTAAATTAGGAGGATGATTCTTAGAATTAGGTTTGATTTTCTCAGGGACACTCATAACCTGACTGTGTTTTGATGGCTAAAATGATTCTCTTTGCACACCCACCCCCCCACACAGACTCACAGTTTTGATGATAAGATGTTTCTTTCATTCTAGGTTAATTAGTCTGTCGTTATAATCTTTACACATACTGTTTTATTCCACCTGTATGCTTTCGTAAAATATGCACAGCACTAACAAAACTTTTTTTTTTACCATAGATTTCAAGGAATTGTTACAGCTAACACAACATGTATAGTTTGAATGAATAACTGTCAGCTTCCCCCAATATTTGAGGAATGGTTGCAGTGTGTCTGAAGATGTTACAGGGGAACATAAGAAATTATGTTATTTGATGCAATCCGTGCCTTATGCAGTAGTATAGTATTAATAGAGAAAGTTAAAGGCAATCTTTGTATATTCTTGTCTCAAGCACTGTCGCACATTAACCCAGAGCCCATATTGATGGCATTCTCTTACCCTTAGGTCTGTCTGCACGTTAAGTATTTTTTTTATTAAATGCTTTCATGGATTACAGATTTAAATAAACTGCATTTTGTTACCATTCAGCTCACAAGAAGCTGGAATATTTTCCACTCTAATGATGTACAGTACCACAGTTTGGCCAGTAGATGGAAATACGACTCTATTTACCTCACCAGCTCTGCTGACCCTTCATTGACTGACTAGAATACTACAACAGTATGACCTGTTCCTTCTGCACTTTCTCTGCAAGAGACTGAGCTTTCTTTATCAGAGCTTTTTGCAAGATTAAAGCTTGAAATTGCAAAAGTTCTGTAAACTTTGAGCCATGAAATGGTTTCAGACTGTTCAAATTTGTGCATAAGACATATATTTGAAAGAAAGTTGGGCCTTTTTGTAAAATTAAGATGGGTAATAGTGGTATGATACTGTATCTGATTGTAAAACTGAACAGTTGTGTATGGATTTATCAATTCTACGTTGGCTCCACAGAGAATCATTTGGTAGACTGTACATTGGACTAAATTAGGGCTGAAATTAAAGGAAAACTCAGATGAGAATGATAAATGACTTAAGCTTTGTAAAGTGTGAAGGCACCCAGACACCCTGCAGACAAGAGGTTGGTGAGAAACAGGTGTATATGACAGCCATCCCTGTAACCCAGCAGTGCAAATCAAGTTGTAAGACCATGCTGTAGATGGAAGGTGAATGGAAGATGAAAATAAAAATTAATTCTGACTTTAATGCTATGTATTTCTTGAGCTATAAATAACTGGGTTTGTCATTTAAACAAACCTATCTGCGTAGCCTCACATGCTGCATCAATTTTTTAGAATCAAAGCACTTCGTGGAACTGACTGGTTATTTATTCACGAACGTACACAGTCATGTTTGGCAAGATGCAGACAGCACAAAGCAGAAGCTGTTCAGTCATTATTAAACCAGTTCCATGCATAACAACCTGTGCCACCTGTAGAGAAGAAAAGCAAAGTAAGCCATCTGAGTCAGTGTATCACCCCACACATAAACAGAAGCTATAAAAAATTAAACTGCATTTGTCAAAACTGCAGCAGATGTCTCTCGCTTGTCTATAAATGGCACGGCTCTACATGTGCAGGTCCACACGTACACAGATACTTTTGCCGGTAGCTGGTGTAGGTTGGACTGGCAGGTTGATGCTAAAGTGTATCAAAAAATATACACGGGAAACAGTAGGTCCTTATGCTCCCTTCTAACAAAAGCTCTGCTTCAGCAACTAGCATGGCACGTGCTAGGCTGCTCTCCAAAGATCGATTCGGTGACAACCGTTGTGAAATGATGTGTATCATCCTCATCAGTTTGAAAGGTAATTCTGTTTGGACTGTTTCTTAATATCATTTTGACTCTATCTTTTGCATCACAGGAACCAAGTTCTTTTGCAGAACACACATTGTTTTTAGCACATGGGTGAAAGTGAAAGTCATCTCTGATCGAAGCACAAGATAAGATAATTACAAACAAACACAAACCTTCCTCACTACACCATACAAGTTAAAATGATGTAAAATGATACATAATTCTAGCCTCATCAGATCTACATACATAGTGGCAACATCTACCTTTATTTTTGGTTGTTTACTGTGTCAGAAGGCCTGGTTCTGCTGATGGCCTGAGTGTCAGGCTGTGAATAACATCTTTGAGCTTCCAAAAAAAGAAAAGATAACTGGGATAAGCATTATTTAAGGTTTAAAGTTGTTGAAAATGGAGCTATAATATGAACTGACATTTGTCTAAGTGCTCCCTCTCAGAGTGCAGACCTTGTATCAGCCGTGGTCAAACAAGCCAATGGTAAACAGAACAACCATTTCAAGAAGGCCCCTTTAAAGTTGAGGAAGCAATTTTGTCAAGATGTTTTTGTCTTGCGATATGAATTTCCTACTTCTCTTGGTTTGGACGGTGCTTGCCTTGTTGTTTTGTGGCCATTAAAATAGCTACTGTGTTACTTGGGGAGCGATGAAATAAAAAGCAATCTCATTGTGTTTTCCTCAGAGCGCAATCCTCAAGGTTAAAGTGGTAATTACACTGAAGCAACCCTGAAGCGACTAATAGAACACGTACGTATCTTTGAGAAGTTGACACACACACACACACACACACACACACACACACACACACACACTGGTACACATAGCTGCAACTCTAACTCTACAAGTAGTGTTGAATCTAAAAGTCATAAGGATTAGAAGATGATAATGCCACAGACATCAGATATCATCTCCCTGTGCTGCCATGACACACATCTGTAGAAAATCCTCAAGTTGATGCTTGTCAAAACTGGCATCATCTTCAAATATCGTAGCACCCCAAAGCATTGAGTCGGACCACTTTCTGAATTTCGAAAAATTAGGATTCTTCCCCGGTGTTTGTGTCTTTTATATACAGTTTAGATTTTGGAGCATTGTAGCTCAAAAAGTAAGATTATCCTCTTTTGCAAGCTACACAGGACGAGAGACTTGATTTGAGGAGGAAGCAGCTGTGCGGCATGGCAAGGTCAGAGGCCCATAATCCTCGGCCTCATTCATGCGAGATTAAAAACCTGCTCTGAGTTCTCATTAAGAACGCAGGGTTAGAAGATTAAAGACCAGCAAACAAAATGAAAGCAGTTTAAGCCCAATCCTGGAATTCATCAGAATACCAAAACCTTAAACTGTCATTACAACGTGAGATTAATGCAAAGCCCCCTTGAACTCTGTATCAGTCTTGATATATCTTCTGTGTCAGAGCCTATATTTCCTTTTTTCCCCAAAATCTGGATGAAGATCTCTCACTTTTTTTCTGTCATTTTTCTCCAGCCCATCCCCTCCTCTTTTTTTTTCATTGAAATCATTTTTCAAAACACAATAAACCATTGTCAGTATGAATCAAATCAGATTACTGTCGATATAATTACCAGTCCATTTTCATTTTTAATTTTGTTGTCACACAATACATGGTTTTATTTTTATGAAGGGTCTATGTTTGTCCCTTTTACATACTTTTCCAGTGATTCCAGTCATTATCCTCTGACAGACAGACTCCACAATACTTTAGGTAGCAAGGATTAGGAAACAGGAGGCGAGGGGGAAAAACAAGGATTAGAAATGAAAACATCTGGAAGTTAGCTTGCTTGCAAAAGGATATATATGCTAATAAAACTGACACTATTCAGTGTGGCACTCATGAAGATTAATTGACTTTTCCTGCAGACTAACACTGGCCGATTCTTTTAGGGCCACACATACAAATGTTATCTAATCTATCTTAAACAAGCAGCAACAATGTGAGATAGATTACAAGACTGTGCTTGCTAAAACATCTTTTACATATCCACTTTAATTTTGAGACAAATATGAGAAGTCTGAAAAATGACACAATCCAATTGTTACATCAGAACAATATAAACCAAAATCTGTGATATGATAATATCGGTCTTCACTTCCATAAACATCAGATTATACCCTGATACATCGAGTAATGTTCAGATTCCTTCTCATTTTCTGTAAGAATGCACCTTGTGTAAAATTAATATGGCAGCACTGCAGTGACTTCAGATGTTCCTGAATGTAGATCTATGGAGTAGGCATCCATATCGTACTGAAGTTTCTGTAGCAGGGGTCAAAATCCTAGAGAAAGACACAATACTTGTATAATCAATCCTAGCATAAGGTCCATGACCTTCTTGCAACACAGCATAAGTCTTATAAGCTGTTGAGCTACTGTATCCTAACTGATTACATGCTGCAGTCACTATGAACTTCATTTTGGGGGTAGTGCAGAGAGAGGGGCTGTATCCCATTGACAGGATTATATAAATGAGGACCATAATACTGTAATCTCCCAGAGAAATGAGAGAAACCAGGGGACATGCCGAACCCAGCTAGCTAGCACCCTGGTCTGCAACCGTCAGATTATCAACCAGCTGGTTGTACAGTGACAGATTACATTCACACTTGTTTTCTGGTCTTAACAGTCTTCACTAACACTAGAAGCACAAAGAAATGTGCCTTTCAGGATATGATCTGTCAAAAGGTCACAATGTATCAGATTGCAACTATTTGACAAGTCATGGAGAAAAAGTCAGAATTTATCATCGTCAAGAGCAAAGTGGAAAAGCAAAAATGAAGCCTGCAATTCCACTAAGTACGCTGGTTTTTAATTAACTTTGCTGTTGTGAGAGTTAGACTCAGCAGTGAGTCATTTTTTCAGATTAGCAGTGCAGAAAAAATTCAGAGGAAGTGATCATCCTTTGAACAAAGTCACATACTGTGTTAGTCATTCATGCATTTGATCTGTGCTGGTGTTGACTGGGTACAACAGAAAAACGTTTCCTGTGTTTTCCTATATTATAATTGACCAGTATTAATAGTTAGATTCTATTATATCCTCAGTTGCAGATTAACTTGTGACTTTGTGTTATGTGTAACATTTTCTCGTTCTACTCATTTATTTTTGTTAATTTTAAGTGCAATACCAACTAAACAGTGAGCATCAAAATGTTGTAAGTTTTGTCAAATGCACAGAAAGGATTTCACCTAAGCAATTCAGTTGAAGCAGTTGGCCTAAAGGGCTTCTCTATTAACAATTTAAAACATTTTAAACAAGGATATGGGATTCATCTTTATTAATAAAGTTTTTATGAATGTATGGAACAGCATTTAAATCAAATTAATTAAAAACTCAATATCTTAAACTAATTCTTTCTTTTGTATGGCAGAAGAACATGTGGTGTAATCCTGGCTTGTATTTTTCTCACAGCACTGAACGGAGTCAACTGTCAAAAAGAAAAGAGATTTGATAAAACTGAAGGAGCAAAGTCTGTTTAAAAAATACAACACCGAACGGCTGCCAGGTCAAAATCAAACAATCCACTTGATATTGCACTGAAACATAAAAAAAAAAATAAAAAAAAAACATCTTCAACTTAAAAGTAGAGTTTCAGTTGATTGATTTTAACCTGGTATCACACTTCTTCTTTGACGCAGACAACTCAAAAGAAACTGGTTTTCCATTCAAAACTGAAAACCGTAAACTTCTGTAATCTCTTGATTGATGATTTTTTTGCTGTAGTATACATTGGTGGTATCCGAATATTTTTCAAATTTGCACCAAAAGAGTCCTGATTTCACATCATAATATTTTTTTGTTTGCTTTGTTTTGTTGGTTGGCAATCACACTCAGTTAAACTATTTGAATTTCAATCTCACATTCACATTGTGGCCAGGAACAGTTAAACCTTAGCTCGTGAAAACTTTTGAAAAAGTGATAGAACTCATTGTGTGTGCATACTGATGATAGTGAATCCATCAATTTAAATGCTGGGGCTATCACATCCAACAGCTTAGCATTAATTTAAAACAATGCCGCCTGTGTGATGCATGAAATTATATGGTTATATCTCAAAAATCATCCATTTAATAACCATCATCATCTTTTCCATTTGCTAATTGATTCAGATCCAGATATGCAGATATCTCTTTCGGAAAAAAAAAA
>NW_019524716.1:26579-46819 GCF_002814215.2 Seriola lalandi dorsalis | reverse complement strand
ATATATATATATATATATATATATATATATATATATATATATATAAATTGAGGTAATGATTGTTATTCATGAATCCTACTCAACTGTCTTTAGTCAGAAGCAATAATCATATCAAACCTGAAATTCTGTCACATCATTTTGAATGTGACACAAATCCTATAATGCAGAGACAAAACATGCAAAGCTCGGTGTTACCTGTCACATTTGGGGGAAGCAAAATTTCATTACATCTGCAGGATTTTCTAATCTGTGTGTCAGGGCCCCTACAATTTCAAACCAAGAGTGTGTAATATGTGTTCATAATCCACTACCTAATGAGGATGTTATTTACAAGCCTAAGCCTGATTGAAGTAAATATGGGCTTGAGCAGAGCTGAAAACAAGCATAGAGAAAGGTGATTCAGGGATGGCTACTGCTGAGCTAGTGGAACATGTCATGAGCCAGTGATGACTTAAGTGACCATCCCTTTTAACAACAAATCCAGAGACCTTCTCTTTATTTCTGCTGCTCTTGGACTGATTGTGTTATCTTCCGTGCATCGGTTGACCCTGTTAAAATGACTGGATAAATGGCTTTACACAAATGATAAATGAAAGAGATTTGCGAATGCATAAAAGCTGGTTAGTCTGGAGTACTTGAGACTGCAAGAAACGTCTATGTATGCTAAAAAATAAGACCTTTGTGACACACAGTTTAGTATGTAAGCATATAAAAATAATATGTGTAATAAAGTAGGTTTTCTATAGTGCAGGTCAACAACAATAGCAAGCAAACCTGAGGTTACTTAACTTATAACCCCTGTTCTGTGGTAATATGAGTTAAATGAAAATTGTTCCCCAGAAACTGGCAAAATAAATGCTTGAGAGGGAACATCCCAACAATCAAATGTGCAAAGCGGGAATGCCACATTTTGAAATAAATTTTTACGAGACCTCAGATCTTTTCGATTTAACCCAAAAGTTTCATGGATGAAATCAAAAGTTTGAGGTAACATTTCCATGCAGTAATGGAAAGGCTTTGTATGCAGAAAAATAGGGATCAAAACCAAAATAACCAGAAATAAAAGGGTTAAGGATGTAATGTTCTCACATAACTTTAGTCATTCCCGAACAATTCCAACATGACAAAACTTATACATGCATGTTCATGAACTTCATATGATATAAAAAGCAAAAAAAGTATAGACATTGAGCAAATTGATGAATAAAATTTTGAGGGAGCACTCATTCATAAACAAATTGGAAACAACCATCACTGAGTAAATCAAACGATGTTTTGAAATACATGAGTACATACAAAAGTAATAAGTAGTGGTGTTATGTCAGTTTCTGTGCGCTATAAATATGAAAAACAGAATCCTCTCAAACCTACTGCAGTTATTGAAATTAACATGGCAAAAATGCCTCAAAAGATACCACTTACCATCACTTACCCACAATATCATGGCATGACAATGACATTTTTTTTTTCTTACACAAAACAATGTTACAATGTTACAGTTTTTTTTTGCGTAAAACAGAAAGGCCAAGATGGTAAAGTGTCATGATGTCAGAAGTCGACAACCATCTGTCGTCATAAAAAGGGTTTCAAACGTATTCTTCCAATCAAGACTAAAATGTTCATGTGCTCTACGTAAAAACTACTGAAAACACTAAATTCTGCGTTAAAAAGTTATCTGTTTTGATTGTAACAATGCAGTTCAACACATTCAGACTTGAAATGTTTGTTGGCCCAGTGATTACCGTAGTCCTCTGACAACAACAACGACAACGCAAATTTGTAGTAAGTTCATAACAGTCTTAGATTGAATCCCTTAGTGTGTTAATACTTGTTGTGCCATTCACACTGGCCGACACTCACCTCCTCAATGTCCAAGTTTTTCCTGGATTTGTAAATAAACTCTCCAATCGCTACAAAAACTGAGAGGACTAGTCCGGCTGCCAGCACAATAAAGATTCCCCCTATGTTTTCCACACCCAGGGCACTGGCCTCCTTGCTGTCCTCCTCTGGGCAGCCGTTCCCCCTCCACCATTTCTCCTTCATCATGTGCAGCTTCCCTTCCTCCTGAAGCTGCAAGATGGCGATGGTGACCTTGTCTCTGTAAGGGGAGCCTACAGCAGGAAATGCCGGTAAGATTAAAACACATTATTACTGCTTTATTATTACAAGCTACATAACCTCTGGGTTTGTTGTTTTCTAGGCATTTAAGGAGCATTTGTTGCTTATCGTTGTGAGTGTGTAATTTGTTGCTCCTCACTCTTACCAATTGGGGTCCCCACACCATAGCCCTTTGAATCTATCAAGCCTCCGATCTGTGTGAGGTTGCAGTTGCGCTGGCTGATGTACTCGATGCTGGTCGACTCCATTAGAAGAGCGTAGTCTGTGGTGAGGACCCTCTGAATCCCCTCCCGGTTGTTTTTCACCAAGGCTGTGTTTTTCCTGCTGCTCATGAAGGCCCACATTTTCTCATACGTTGAGATCTTAGATTTCTGTTGAATCAGAGTCAGGATTTATGGAAGTTTAAAACAATGCATCCTGATAGACAACACAAAACAGATGGTGCTGATATATGGTCAGTGGTTGACACTGGTTTCTAATATTTCAAATGAAACGGTATCTGCTGACTGGAGCTATCATTCTGATGCGTGGCAGGAGATGGGATGTGACAAGTATGTACAAATCTGCCTCCAGTTCATTCAATTTCCACTGCACATCCAGATAAACCGGTTCGTGTGCTACAAGCAAAACAATAAATCATTCAAATCTTTATAGAAAAACTGCCCACAGGTTTTTTGTTTAGCTGTGGGTATGATGTCATTTCTATGCCACCAACCTTTTACCCCACTCTTTTTTTTTCCCCAGTTCCATTTTCTGCCAACCCATCAGACGACACATATCATGTTACTGTGATGACTTAGGACTGCTGGCTCAAGGGTAAAACGTATCACGCTGACTGAACTCAAAAGTGGTGCTCTTGTTCGCAACCCTCCCCCTGCTATTGTACAATTACTTTCCCATTAACTGTACAGTGGAAAGAAGGTTACCTTAAAAAAGGTCATGGTGGAGCCGTCTCTTACAGCACCGTACTCTATTTTGGTTTGCTTGGCCAAGTCATCAGCAGAGTCAATTGGAGAGTCCATTCTCTCCACAGTGAGGAAGGCAGCCAAGTTGGCAGTGTATGAGGAGATTATTATCAATGTAAAGAACCACCATATTCCACCAACTATCCTGGTGGAGAGGGCCTTAGGCATCAGTTCAGATCCTGTAAGATGATAACACAAGGTATATTATGAACTCTACAGACGAATACAGCATGAGACAGTGGTCACCGCAGTAACATTATTCTATGAACAAAGGTGGTGAATGGTCAGGAAACTCCTGTCAGGTGTAAAACATAATACATCTCTAATGGCAGTAAATATACCTTGCTGCATAAGTGCTCCAACTCCAAACCAGACACTATTTATTAGAGTGAAGTTGTTTTCAACCACATCTGAGTCTGGGTTGCAGGGGTGGGGGTTGTACCACTCATATGGAGTGAACCTGAGGGTGAAGAATCAAACAGTCACAATTAATGATGTGAAAAAATATGATGATGATACTTGATGATGACAAGATAATACCACATTTAGGTCTGTGGAAACAGCTCATATTTAATCATTACTGCCTGCATTTAACCTCTTTTCCAGCTCTTTTAATGACATAATGCAAACAGGAAAAAGTCATTCTGACTCAATTCTGACCAGCGAGACAGAAACATTACTGTGATGTGTTTGTGCAGCAGTGTGCAATACCATGTTGAGGCTAAAATTAATGGTTGACTATTGATAAATCCAAGTTGAGAAAATCCATATTCTTTGGTCCCATTTATTATGATTTGCTTTACACTTATTCATCGAAACTGAGCTATAGTACATTTACTCATCCTAAAACAAGTTTAATGTATAGTAACCGATATATATCTATTTATTTTATTATTTGTCTTATATACAGTATGTATTAGGTATTTAAAACATTTAACACTTGAGAGTCAGATCCAATTATTTCATTTTTCGCCCAAGAAGCGGTTTACCTGGCAATGACAAACAGCACACAGCTGACACCGAGGCATGCCAGCAACACATACATCCAGATATCAGGAGAGAGTGGGTTGAGGAAGGAGAACACCCCTGGATTGGTGCCGTTGGGTTTGTGGTAGAGGATGCTGATCCCCAGTGTCATGAAGGGCTTCGAGAAATCTATCACCTTTTCCCTCACATATGTGATAGTGAGAGGGGCCACGGCGAGGTCGGCCACCTGGCAAAGAAGAAAACCATAGTCAGCCGACACCGCCGATCGCCTGAATGTCTTTTCTCTAGCAGTACGATTGATTGATAAATACTCACGTGATCAATGAGTTCTCGCACCATGCCATTCCACTCCCCCTTGTCATTCTGAGCTCCATATTTGCCATCTGACACCAGCTTTACCTCATAGGAGAAGCCCAAAATGTTGGAGAGCTCTTTGAGCAGGTCGAGGCAGTAGCCCTCAAAGCGGTCATTTCCGTACAGCGGCTTATCAGATTTCTTATACATGACATAAGGATTTTCCTGGAAATAGACACAGTACAGACTCCACTAGTTTCATCGAGACATGCTCGATCAAATACTGCCTGATAATGATTTGACTTTTATTCATACCAGAATAGTAGTGACAATAAGGGTTCTGTTGGCCATTGAGTCGGTCACATTTGTGGATGAATCCTTGTTGTTGTCTGTTAAATTAAGGCCTGTTTGGGAGTTCCACACGCCAATCTGTAAAGAATAAAACATCCAAATAACCACACTGACTGGACATCAAAGATCCTTATCTGTCTGAGTCACCTTCACATGACCAAGGTCAACAATGCGAAGAAGGGAAAAGAAACAAGTACGAAGAAGCAGAACACACAGAGAACATAGACATGAGGGAGCGTGTGAGGGAAAAAAGGAAAGGAGCACAAAACACAATATCTTATAAAACTATCATGTCCAGTACAGAAATGTTGAACATTTCCTCCGACCAGAACCTAAATCTTATTTATCATGAAAAGGGGAGACATCACAGAGAGCATCAGGAAGAGTAAATTAGTACACAGTGTCAATTTCCTTTAGTCTGCCAGGGCAGCTAAAGTACAGACCTTTTTCCACACTTTATTCAGGCGGTTGTTGCCTGCGATTGTCTTGCAGAAATAATAAAGAGAAAGCATTTTAATCACAGAGCCCTGAACTTGGAGAAAAGTACAACAATACTTCTAACTGTATTAAAATTAGTTTGTTTGTAGTGAAGAGATAAACAGATAACAGGCCTGTGAATGAACCTGCCAACACTGAGAGCAGCGTTGTCACTGATTAAAGGAACAACCACAAATTTTTGAGTTTAAAATGACAGCTACGTGTATTTGCAAAAACTATGGGTCGACCATAAAGTTTGACCCAAAATTAGGACACCAGACTTCAAGATCACTGTGTTTTTCTGAGAGTTGTACAGTATATTGTTTAACAGTCAAGCGGTCTTAGCAGTGGCCTAGTTTGTCAAAGTTGTTCCTATTGCGCTCAGCTCTGCTTGAGTGTCTAAAGTACAATAACAGCCTGTACTGACAGTAGGCTTTAGACACAGGTCAGATAGTTCACCTTCTCCAAGCCATCCTCCTTTAGGCTGATGACATCTAAATCAAATTCCTTCCGCAGGCCGTCCGTCTTGTTTATAACTATTTGTCCCGTCAAGCCGTTCCATTGTGCCTGTGGCGAAGAGAGGACAGAAAACAAAACCAATGAATCCCTCAGTTTTTATTATCATATTTTTTTTTATCATAAATGTAAAGTCAGAGGCCCAGAAAAATGAAAACAATTCTTAAAACATGAATAATTGATGAGCCCTCCATTAAGCAATGAACACTGACAAAGGCTAACTGCATTTTAATAGACGTTTTTGCATTGGCTGGATGCTGAATGGAAATATTATGTGTCTCTGAGTATACAACTTGGTGGACGGTCATGTAAACAGCGCAGGCAGCAATGGCCTCCATCTGAGGGGAGAGCAGTGGATGGGCAGCGGAGCTCAGAGTTATTTGAATGCAGTTAAAAATGACGTGAGCTTGCTTGAATAACAGTCAGGTTAAATCTCTATTACAGCTTAGAGAAATGAGCTGCATCTCAATTCTGCGCTCATAGCGAAAACTGAGAAGCCTGTTTCTTTATGAGAAGATGGCATGGCCACAAATCAATTCAGCCTCTGTAAATTTGCCTACATTCAGCCCATGGCATTTTTATAATTTCAAATGTTTCTGGCTGCTGATCAAAGAGTTACTGAAAGTATAATTAAAGGTGCATTTCACACCAAAACACACAAACAGAGGGCAGATTCAAGACTTCAATCTCAGGCACAGTCCTATTTGAGCCTGTTGCGTTACATCTAAATAACTTTTTCCCCCATCTCCATGCTCCTTGGAAGCAGGAGAAGTTGTGCCAGAATTCCCTACTCTGCATCTCAACATTACATTCAAAGGAGACATAATCTAATCACACACTGATGAAAAGACTTCAGCTGCGTAAACAAAAGCATGCCGCTGCTACCTGATTTACATACTGAAAAACTGGGTCACTCGTGATAATCCATACAACTTGTTTTGAACAGTTTACTCCTTCTGCACAAACATAAGACAGTTGGCTGGAAGAAAGTAGATCTCAGCGAAACCTGCGGATTATTTTGCGTAACTGTCATAGTAATAAACTGTGGTTATGTTTTGAAAAGGGACAGGAGGCTGAAAATAACAGCCAGATACGTTTGGGAAATAAAGCACAGTGTACAGGAGAAGAGCTCTGTGTGACGTTTATTTTTCAGGAATTTGTATTTAAGCTCACACCAGTGCACCTCGCTTTGTGTGTGCTCTCAGAATTAGAAAATATCGGGGGCACTGTGAGTGACACAAACCAAATGTCACTGAGCACACAGTCCTGGCAAGAGCTACCACAAGTCACACCCAGACTCCCTGAATGAATAAATGGATTTTGAGGTAAACTGTCCCTCACTGAATAATTCATCATAATATAATCTAATAATCTGGGGTGACTAATTTAGTGTAATGCTACACCTCCAAACTCAATACACTCTGAAATCCCTTTTGTTAGAAATCAATTACAGGTGTATTAAGAGATGCCAAACAACAAAGAGTTTTTGTATGTCATTAGCTTATTCTTTCAGCTCTCATGCCGAAGCTTACACCGGTCAGTCTGTTTACATCACAGAGAATAATAATAACCAGTCCACTGGAACCAAAACAAATGCATCCTCAGCCATTAATATGTGCAACAAGCAATAGACAATGACAGTGAAATCGACATAACTCCATCGTGCTGTAGAGCTGCACTTCTTCACAAGACTACTCGAAGGGGAGTATTCTGCGTTGAAACTCACACGCACAGACACAATATTCAGGTTGAAACTGGACATAACCAGGAGTTCAAGTTTCTAATGCAAAGATCTTCAGCATCTATAGACAGTTACAGGGTATCGTTTGGTGAAGTTGCTCTTTGATTAGACCGCTTCACACAGTCTTATTGCACACATCTGTGAGACCTACTTGACCCCTAAATCCAGATTTATTCCTGTCATTAAGTCTCTTTTTTAAATCCTCACCAATCAAAACTGTCTCTGCCTCTGTCACCATGTGTTGGTGTCATTACTGTACATGTCTTGATGACATGGATCTTCTCGAACCGGAGAATCATGATGATATAAAGGATAAGAATGAGATTCCAACGCAGCACTGAAACCTCACCATTTCACCCATTAACATAAAGAGAGAGAAAACTGTGAAAAATTAGAAAAACTCATTTCCTGTCTCCGCTCCTTCTTAAAGCCATTCATGCCACCCTCACATGTTCATGCATATGCATCCGTACGTTCCAGGGACACAGTCGAGTACACAGAGCTGAACCTGATTTTCTTGAGCTGTGAGCTCTTCATGAAACTTCCTCTGCAAAACTTGATTTTTTAGTATCAAATATGTGACGCAGTGTTGATTCCTGCAGGGAAATTTATCTTTTTCCATTCCCTCCCCCACAAGAGCAGAGTGCAGGCCAAGCTGCTGGATTCAATGTCTTCCTCAAGGGCACTTCAGATACCATAGTTAGTTTATAGCTATAGCTAAAATACAGAATTAAAGGACCATACCAGTTCTTTTGCATGTTTTTAGCCATTTAACTTAAATTCTCTATACGTTGCTACTGCTGATAACTTTCTTTTTTTTCTTTATGTATTTTCCTCCATCCAGGAAGCCACGGTTTTCTGTACTGTATCAAAACCACCTTGCAAAGTTGTAAATGACTTGCTATAAGTGATACACCACAGTGAACATCATGTCTGATTTGAATTGTGCAGTATTGCAGGGCAGATCAAAACTGCCATACCTGTCAACAAACCTGCAGTAGAAACATGGAGAAGGGAGCAGAAAATCCATGTAAACCATTGTAAAATAAATACTAACATTTAAAAACGTTCAATACATCATTCTCAGCTTCAATACAAAACACTAATGAGCCGCAGACATCTGAAATTTCTCCATTATCATCACTCTGACGTCTCCTTAAAGAACAGTGAATTGTGTGAGATGTTATCGGATCTCATGGGTAAAATACGACACCTGGCAGATACCACTAAGAGAAATCTGATGAAAATAAGGAGAGACGAGATATTCACAATAACAGATTTAAGAAAGTCTCAGATCTCTTCATTTGATTTTGATAGGGTAATTAAGTGAATAGAAACCAATTGTCATGGTTTCTACCAGTTCCTAATATCAGTTTCAATATTCAGCCTGTTTGCCTTACGCTAATCTCATTTCAGACCCTACTACTCCGTCACCCTGCAGCAGTCGTCCTCAGCTCTTCCTGCTCTTCCTGCCCTTCCTGCCTCAGTCACCTGACCTCCACCTGCCCACACACCTGCACCTCCTTCACCTCAGTATACATATACAGTATGTATATGAGCCTCCTTTGGTCAGTTCCCAGATTATCTAGTGAGTTTTTGTTAAGCCTTTACACTGATGGCTAATTAACTATATGGTGGTGTGAAGTACATATGATTTGTTATGAATGGGCGAAAACATGGAAAGAAAACCCCAGTATGATCCTTTTAAATTAGTGCATTGTTATTTAAATCAGCTTGAATGAGCTTGAGAGGATGTAGGATGTTATATTTATAAGACCAAAGAGTAATGCACTGTTAATCATCTGTGGACAAGAAGCTCATGTTTTATGTTTGAATGTGTTTATGTAAAAATCACAAAGCTAATTATAGACAGTATCTTCCGAGACTGTAAAGTTCTTTTGCTCTCACTCTGCTCTCTGGGCTCTTTGGCACTTCCTGTGTCCTTCAATACTACATCCCCACTCGCAACTGAAAAGCTCATTTGTCAAAGAAACATTTAATTAGAGAGAGCAGTATAACAAGAGCGCCTATTAAATTCAAATTAACATACAGTCCAAACTGTAAGTATTTGGACAGTTACACACTTTTATTCTTCAGGCTCTGTGATTCAGCACATTCAATTTGAAATAAAGTAACGGATATTATATCAGTAGTGCCGAGCCTTAGCTTTAATTTGGGGTTTATGTAGAAAGAACTGTGTGGGAGTCAGTTTTCCACACGTAGACATCGTCAGACGCTTTGTATCTCTCTCTGGTGATGCTCTACCAGGCCTTCACTGCGGCCTCATTTAGCTCTAGTTTGTCGTGGCATGTCTCTGCCCTTAGTCTGATCTGCAGCAAGTGGAAAGCAGCTCAGTCAGACTGAGATCAGGTGACTGACTCAGCCATTCAAGAATATTCCACCTGTTCACGCTGAAAAGCTCTTTTGTTGCTTTCACCATGTGTTGAGACACGTTCCCCTGCTGAATGATAACCTGTCGCCCAATGAGTTTTGATGCATTTGGCTGAATCATTCAGCATTCATCCTGTTGTTTCTGTCAGCAGCGAAATCATCAATAAATGCCGGTGTGCCAGTTCTGTTGGCAGCCTTACAAGCTCGGGCCACTACAGAATCACCACCATGTTTTACAGATGAGCTGGAGGCTTTGGGTCATGAGCTGTTTCTTTTTTCTCTCTCTATTTTCCATCATTTTGATTTAAAGTTGATATTTGTTTCATCAGCTCATAGAACTTTGTCCAAGAAGCGATTTCTTTTAGCAGCTTGTTGTTTTCTGTTTTTGAGGATTAACCAGGGGTTTGCATCTTATGCTTAACCCTCTGAGGTTATAGTCATGAAGACCTCTCTTGTGCGCCTACATCCTGGAGAGCATTCTTGACTTAATGTGCAGTCGTAGAGACGTGGAGAGTTTTTCTTCAGCATTTTGCAGTCATCCACAAGACTCAGTCTATCAGGTCATTTGCCATTTTCTAGTTTTTCTGTGGGCACATACAGTTTATGAAACCACTGAAATTAAAGCTGAAACGTGGCACTTTAATGTAGTATCCATTACTTATTTCATATTGAATATGCCGAGGCGCAGAGCCTGAAGAGCCAAAACTGTGTAATAGTCCAAATGCTTTGACAATGAAGCCGGGATAATTACCACTGAACAAACAGCACGTTTTTCAAACTGTCAGTGTTTGCTTTTAAATGTGCCTCGGCCTCACTGTGTTCTTGTCCCATCTGCTGTCAGATTGATAGTCCATACAGAAATCAATACTTTTTTTCATTTTTAATAACCTAAGATTTAAGCCACAAGCTACTTAGTTTGGCACTGTTTATATTTAAAACAGTGAGGGTGTGAAAATTCAATTAATGTTGTTGTGAAATTAGTATTCAGTTTGAGGGATGGAATATGAAAAATGTGTTATCTGTTATCTGCTATTATTTCATCCTGTTTAAATATTCATATAAAAAGCTGCAGATGGATAGCTCTTGTCAGTAGCCATGTGACAACCCACTAATTTAAGAGACGTCCAACATGCAGCACACATCTGATCCAACTCTATTGTCTCTGCTCCACCACCCAAGGAAATGAAATAGAGAGACAGCAGGCTGTGAGATGGATGGATGGATGGATGGATGGATGGATGGATGGATGGATGGATGGATGGATGGATGGATGGAAGAACAGGGGTGTGTGTGTGTCACACATTCATAAACCTAACTCACGTCTTTGAGCATGTTCATGAAGCGTGATCCGAAGCGCCAGGGTTTGTGTCTGTGGCACTGGAGGGAGCTGACAGTGATCTGGGAGGCGCGTTGCGAGGCAGCAGCCACCATGTAGACGGCATCGTACATCAGAGCTGCTTCAGTCTGAAAGAGGAACACGGCCGTTATCATCCATCAGTGGGGATCACAAATCACGTCATGCACATCAGTGCTGCTGATGTACATGTGCAGCATCATATGGTTTCTCAAAGCATATCTGCAAAAAAATAAAATAAAATGCAGCACTACTTCTACAAACTACATGGAAAGCAATCAAACAGGCAACCACAATCAGCTGCAGTGAGCACAATTTGGTGAGCAATTTTACCCAAAGTACCTTTCTGATTGTACACACAATCAGAAAGCAACATGGTGGATTGCTGAATTTCTGTACTCAACTGTGGGGGATGAGGGGCTGCGATTAAAACTCTGTAAAGGTCTATTGGATCGCCCCACAATACGCTATGTGTTCAAACATTTACATATGAAATATGCCAGTGATTGGGTGTGTATCTAGAGAATGGCCTTATTTGATATCAGAGTAGTTTTTGGCCTTGTTTGATATCATTTTGGCCAAGTTTATGGAAATAAAATGTCACATCAGTTCAATTTGAATCACTTCCCACTGATTGTGGATGTTTAGGAGGGGAATTGTGTATTCTGGGCTGACAAGCTTCTAACCTTTTCATATATTTTCTATTGTTAAGTTCTAAAGGGATTTAATGGGCTTTCAGCGACCTGTTTGAACGATGTAAGAACAGTCACATGACCGACAGAGAGGATGTTGTTAACATGGCTGTCCCTGCTGAGACACAAACCCCCTGGTAGTTGTTAGATTATAAAAATAAGGGTTAAAAGTAGGAAGGTAAACGTAAACTTACTGTCATCATCCCCTCCAACATTCCTGTCTCAGCTTTGGAGGGAGCCTGCAGTCGTTCCATGGCCCACCTCTCCACCACCGAGGCCACCTGAGGGCTGTCTATGTTGAGCAGTCTGAAGCCCGTCATGTTGACCCCACTGTAGCGGTACGGCTCCAGGTCGAGGGCAAACAGGTCCTATTGAGGGACAACAACAACATCAGCATCAGTGCAGAGTTAATGCGATTCTGCTTAAATACACCCAAACGAAGATGTAACTTATCCAGCAAGGGTAAAGGGACAAAAACAGTGGAACAATATTCAGCGTAATACTATGAAATTATGCCAAGGGCACTGAAAACATCCAGCAATCTTATTATAAAGCAAACCACAGATGTTTGAGTCCATCTGCATAATCTTTGCATAACAGAATCTCTAGGTGAACACACATCTAAACCTACGTAGGATAAAAGGACACTTAATTAAGACAATGCAGCAGTATCACCGACGCACGTACTGTATCTATTGGGTTTTTTTAAACCACTTTCAAAGAGAAATCTCAAGAGTCAGTGTTCCTGTGCAAACTGTATACGTTAAATAAAACAGCCATCATGTGTTTTTGAGAACAGAGAAATTTTAGAAAGGTGGTTTTCTTACCAGTGTGGTGAAGAAGAAGTGGTAATATTCAGTCATCATCCCCATGGACAAGATCTAAACAGGATGAGAGGGGAAAGAGTGGTTTGGAGTTTCCTCTTCATCTGAAGATTCACACCACATTTTTGCTCCAGCCGGGAAAAATAATCTTCTCTTCCCCATAACGCCATTCAGCCATACTTATAGCTATATCCTTGGACTCTTCATTTCATTTCATCCATTTTTTGAATTGTCTCATTCTGTATTGTTTGCATGGTTTGCATTAACAAGTATTCGAGTGAGTAAACTGTATGTCACAATTTGCTCATGTCAGTGTAGTGTCCAATTAATCTTCTGTGCAGCTTTCGGTTCTAAATGTGTATGTCTGGCTCAGAAATAGGCTCTGCTTGGATTTGGAAATGAACATTGGATTTCTGAAGGGGATAGAATTTGACTAATCTTGCACATAGTGAATATTAAACCAAAAGCAATGAAGAAATGCAAAAGTAGCACGAGGACTATTCTCCATTGAAAAATTCATATGGATTTCTGCGTTAAAAGTGAGTTTCTGACAGAATATTGCATTTTAGGTATGAAGTTAGGAACTATAACCTGAGGACAATGATCTGTGTGGACAACATGCTGGTAGATGTTTGTGTTATTTACCTGCTTGAGAACATCAGCTGATGTTTGGTAAGAGCAGTCAAAGATGACATAGAACTCTTTCCCCTTCTTCATCTCCTTCAGCAGCGGACGGGCATCTTTACTTCCTGTTGGCAGCTGGCGGATCTTGATTTTAATGCTGTATCTGGATGGAGCTTTGATCAACTCTTGCAAACGAATCAGTCCTTCAGTTAAAAGAAAAAAAAAACTATATTAGCCTCAGCAATCACATGTTAACCCACAGTCCGTAGGTATTTCTAATATATTCCAAATAAAAACCTTATCCATGGTGTAGTTTAAGAAATACTAATTAACACAATCTGACTTTGATGGTGAGATTTGGGTGTTTAGGTTTCATGGTATTCAGTTTCGAAAATGCAGGAGCTAATTAATATTGTTAGAAACTTTAGGTGGCTTTTGTCAGGACAGTAAGCAAACTGATTATAATGAGACCACAAAACAAAACCCATCTACCAATAAACCTGTCATCTTTCTTATTTACCCAACATCCATTGTGTCAACGTTACCGGGTCAGATCGTAATAATATAATTATAATTTTATCATATACAATCTAAATTCTTGAGTATTAGCTAATGTCACACTGTCAGAGATTCATGGGCGCAATAATTATATATGCAGTTTTTAAATCTTCAATAAAACATTTGAAGTTCTTCAAGGTTGTTATCCAGTACAGTATTTGATAACCATTTATGCAGGAGGTAAATAAAAAGCCCAGGGGACATGTCTCAGTAAAAAACGCTAACGTTGGATCCAATGTCCAAACAACTTCTTCAGCAGCATATAACTGTAATTGTTACTGTATGATATAGATGGTTGAAGTCTCTGACTCTGACCAGAGAATAATTAACATAATTACTGCATAATTTTAGTTAGCTCATTTTTGACCGCTTCGGTTTGGTCACTGTATTTTGAAAGTATTGACCGGGAAATTACGCATGCAGTTATGTTTGAAATGACGCTACCATGACTAATTTAATTTAGCAGTTACTAAGTTTGGCCACTGGAGGGCAGCAAACACAAATTATTAAATACAACTACCGTTCTATGTTCCTCAGATGCAGACAGGACGCGAGCGTCAGATGACAGACTGCGGCAGCTAGCATCAGTAGTGCTAACTTGACTCGTTTAACTTGCACTTAATTAATGAAATAAATAGTTTCCACGCTGGAGTAGTTTACTAGCACAACGTTATGTTGGTCATCTGAATATTAACAACACTGACCGGTGTGGAGTTGTAGTCTAACTGTCACCACAAGAGAAAAAGTAACGGTCATTTACTTCGGTTTTGTGACTTCATTTTGAAAATATTCAACGAAATTTTATTATGTCCGCATTAATGCTAACGTGATGATTTGCTCTTGCAGTTACTCACTGTGCCCACAGGAGGGCGATAAAACCCCCATTATCTGATCTGAATATTTTAATCTTAGAATGCTATGTTGGTTGTACTGTACAGTATACAGCTTTCCAACTTATTTATTTGTACTTATATTGTATTTATATTATATATTTATATAGCGGTATCATTTCCCCACCTACCTAAGATAATCCTTTATCTGTATCCTCCTATATCACATATTTTCATAATTAAGAAAAAATCATGCGTGTTCACTGTCCTGTAGCGGTCAAAGTGAAAAACTGCAAAATGAAATTAATCAAGTTAGCGTCAATACAGACATGATAAGCGTACTACAATTTGCGACAATGACTTTCAAAATAAAAGTTATTGTAAGGCTAGTGTAGCTCTTTAAGTAGTACGGGAAATAAGATGCATGTGGAGCAGGTGCAGAGGTCCTGGTTGTGATTGGCATGCGACTTTGGTGCGCTGAGAAGTCACAAAGGCACATCATGTCAAGAAATACATCTGCTATGAAAGGCCATTCCTGTGTGGAGTGGTCAGTTTTTCGAGCCTAACATTTGCTAAGTTTGCTCAGTAATGCTTGGCCAAGAAAGAGAAGCAGTCGCAGGTCCATACACACGGCAAAGGCGGGAGATTTAACGCTGTGGTGAAATAATCAGTTTAAATAGCAGGATTACAATACTCCATCAGACTGTTGCATTGCGGCTTCACGAACAACCAGACTGTGAGGGAATATTAATTAGTGCTCTGCCTGGACATTGCTGTCATCACAATTTATAGTCACGACTATAACCGGATACCAGAATCAACATCATGTCACAAAACAGATGGTGCTGTGACCTCTGTCTGTGTAGTCTGACCAGGTGAACGGACTTAATGAGAGTTTGCAAACACAATGTCAAAGAAGAAGCTCTTCTAAAGGTAAGAAACATGCTCCTTCCTTCCTCTGCTGTGTGATGCTGTTTGGAGACTGGATGTTTCTTGCTGGCAGGGTTTACTGTTTGGCCTCCTTGCACAGGTTGTGAAGCTAAAGGAGATATTTTATATGATTAATTTATTTCTGTATGACAACCTTTTTCATAAACAGCAGTTTACTGATTGTCTCATTGTACTGGCTGTTGGATTCTCTTATAGTCTGATGTGTTTATCTAAATTAGTTGCTGTTCAGATTGTGAAGGGTGGTGCAGCAGCAGTCATTGTCAGGCATTGTCACAGCAGAAGTTTAATGTTTTGAGATGATGGTCAGTAGAGTTTTCTACACTGTCATCTGGCCTTTAGGCCTAACACGTGTCTGCAGTGTGACTGCAGTATTATTTAGCATATGGTGGCATTTCTTTATGTACAGTAGATCTGTGGTGCAAACCATAGTATTTTAGTAGGAAACCCAGTAAGTCTGTGGGTTAAACTGTAGTGCTGCAGATGGTATAATCATTTTTTTCTGTGTACAGTGATCATGATCATTTGAAGATGATAGTTTAAATTAGGGCTGCAACTTTTCTTTTTTCTTTTTCATTTATTTTCAAACATCATTTAGTTAAAAAAAATATTTGACAGTAATAAAAAAAAATTCTACCACAGTTTCCGAGTCACTCAGATTTACAATAAGAAAACAAAGATAACCAGAAATTCCTCACATTTCAGAAGCCGTGACATTTTTGATTGAAAATGAAGGATTCACTGGTTATCAGATATGTTGAGGAGAACACAATACAAAAAGCAAACACATATTCACGTTAACAACACTATCAAAACAAAGGTCACATCAGACCAATAACAACATAAAAACCAAATGAAGGTCATCAAGCCGCAAACTTAAGAGACATTGTGTGAACATTATTAGACAATCTGTTTCCCTTTGATTCTGAAAAGCTCTCATGTAGATTGATTTTGCATTTTCATCTGTTAAGCGTTTCACTCACTTGTCAGTCTAGTTCATTTTTCCTCTAGCATCAACATAACAATGTATTGTCCCATATCAGGGTATCTTCCCAGTATCGGTCCCTCGGAAAAGCTGATATGTTTTATTGGGGTTATTCTGGCCATCTTTTAAGATAAATTAAAAGTATGTTACTATCAAGTAGGATTTCAGCAGCTCGTCATTTAATTGGCAACTGAATGTACAGTGTACAAACATACAAGCGTTGCCACATTTTTTATACATTTAGTCATGTGGCTGCTTGACAAAATTTGACATTAAGTTGTGTCCGTCCTGCTCTGTTTTAATTACATCACACATGTACCACTGATTTTCCCACGTCAACAGCCGTGGGAAAATCAGGGATGCAGCCTTTGTCAAAGATATGGAGCACAGTACTTATAGATATCAGACAATACAGCTTGCTTGATGTCAGTGGATGGTTAATAAATTTGGGGGAAAAAAGACTATGTTGTGTGTGTATGTTACTACCCCCAGAGTTTGTATGCATAGTGATGTTCTGGGGCAGCTGAAATAGGCTGACCCTTGTGTGTTCACAACCTGTGGTGCATTTGTATCCGTTGGGTAAAGAGGTTCTGTAGTGTTGTTTGGGCTGGGTTTTTAACTCTTATGGGCTGACCGGATTGGTTCGATACTATCGACGACTGAAACATACCATGTCATTTGATACAAAATTTCCATACCGAAGGAGTAAATGAATAAATATAAGCATGTATGATGCTTGGACTAAGATCTAATAATGCTGGTGATTGGCTGTTTATTAACATGAACATGTTTCAGTGTGTAAAGAGACTGAGCCTAAAACTAAAGTAAAAGTAAGATTTGTTGCATAATGTGTATTGTAATTCTCTTTTTGTTAAAATTGATTTGATAAAATTGGTATCGAAAAAGTATCGTATTCAAGTCAAGGTATCAGTATCAGTTCTGATTTTGATGTTTTTATGCTTTTCTGCTGTTCTGGAAACTGAATTCCCCTCTGGGATTAACACCATACGTCTCCTGTCATCAAATCTCATCTTCACTCACCAGTTGCATCCTCATAGACCACAGTGACCGTCTTCCACTTGTAGAACTGCACTATGTCCAACACCGCTCGGCTTATGGAGGCATATTCAGGGTAGAGATTAATGTAGAAGCTGTCTTTGTTGTCCACTGAAGGGTGTTTCCAGCGTGTCTGGATGTGAGGGACTTCCAGGGCGTTACAAATAGACTGGACCGCACTGACAGATGAGCTGTGAGAGGGGCCAAATACGGCCCCAACACCCAATGCCAACTGGTCACATGCTGCAGTAATGAAATAGGAAGTGGAGGGAGAAAGTAACAAATGGCCAACAGCAGAGACACTGGAGTCAACTACAATCTCTTTAATTGATTCTTCATCACAAAAGGCTTTCAAAATTGAATGGGATGATCCTTACCTCTTCTCGAAGCCTCGAAACTGTCAAATAGGTTTATTCTCTGGATGTCATAGGTCAATGTGGTGTTTGGCATTAAGGTCCGGTTCCTGTTTATGTTGGTTACAGCAAATTTAAAGGCCAGTTCTTCAACACTAATGGGCTCATTTTCAAGTGTCTCAAAGATGCCCCCTGTAGGAAGAGGAGAAACGGGGATGGTGAGAGTGGGATCACACTGAGGTAGTAACAGAAAAGTTATTGATCGAATGACTTCACACAGCTTTGTCATTCACCCTCCATTATAGCGTTTTTTGTTTTTTTTGCAGCTTGAAGGTTACCACAATTGAATTCTCACAGTTGTATAATGTGGACTGATTTTCTATGTCCTTCTATCACATAACGCCACTAAAGGACCTGGTTGAGATGACAGGATTTAATCTTATTCAGAGAAAAGCTTGATCTTTACTGACTTCACCCTCTTTACATGGCCTACATTTCTCAAGCTGACACAATAGCTTTTATAAAAGAGTGGGATGATTTGGTCAGGAAAACATGTTACACCTTTGGTTCAATACAGGACAGCCCCAAGGCTAATTCATCAAGAGAGTTAACATATCCAGTGATATGTTATAATGGCAGACAGTTAAAAGCGTCATCTTTCTCTCTTTTTCCTTGTCCAAACACTAATTCACTCCAGCTCGACAGATTAACAGCTGCACTGATTCATCTCATATTTGCTGTCTTTTACAATTTGCCGCTCTGGACAACAGTCACCTTTTGATGAAATCATACTTAATTGTGTTCCCACCGGGACATGACTGATAGTATCACATAGACAAGCCCCAAAACACAATGTAATTTACTGAAAAGAGGTTAAGGGCTAAGTGTTTCTGCTCAGACTGCCAAAACACTTTGGCTATGACAGACGGTCTTACTTTAAAACAGATACTGTAATACTTTAGTCTCTGAATACCTCCCTGTTAGGGCTGCACGATATGCAAAAAAGAAATCATAATGCGATAATTTTGACAGATATTGTGATAGTGGCAATGGTCATTTTTGCATTTCATTTTCTTTTTTTTTTTCTTTTTCTCCATTATATGATTTGTAGGCTGGTGCGTTTCTGTAGCACCACAATTCTTTATTTATGGTATGTTGTGACACATGTAACCGATATCAAAAAATTGTACTTGGCCATATTGCGATTTCAATAATATTTAGATTAATTGTTTTTTTTTGTTGTTTTTTGTTGTTTTTTGGACTGATTTAGTTACCGTCTTCATTTTCTTTAGGTTTTTTTTTTTTTTCCTATGGGTGTGTCAATGAATTGATACGTCCAACTAATATTTTCTGTGACATTTGCTGGTTATTCTGCAGTAATCCAACATTGCTTTGCTTCAAGTGTAAACTACAGTGTGTAAAAACCGCAGCTCTTTTAGCACCCATGAAAACCACAAAGAAAAATGAAAGCTACAGTAACCCTCTGAAGTGTCACTGTTTATAGAGAAACGGCTTCATTGACCCGTCGTATTGCGCTGGAAGACTCAGTCTAAATGATGGATGTGGAATGTGGATTAATGCGACCACTTTTCTCATGTCGAAGCTATATTGTAAGTCTAAGCATCATTTTTCATTTACTAAAGCATACTTAATCATCAGTCATGCAAAAGGGATTTCAGCATCATGTCTGACTCTCCAGTAATTACTCTGAGTACCAACAAGCACCTAAAGTAGCATAATGGAGCACCTTTCATAACAAAACCAAGTTTAACATGCCATTTAATCAGTTAATCGACCAATCATTTCAGACTACTCGTTTCAGGGAATAATAATGACTACCAAATATCAGAGTAATTAAAAAGGCATCAAATGGTAATCCAAAGTATTAACCTTTATCAAAATATACATAAATATTGTAAGCCATCACGTAACACTGAAATTGTCTTTTGCGTTTTCCACCTCTTTAAATGAAACTCCTCCAGAAGGTGCAGTCTGACAGCACTCCTACTTACATTTCTTCTTTAGGACGAGGCGATAAACACTGACCAGTCCTTTGAAAATGAGCTGAAACCTAAACTGTCAGACGTATATTTTCAATATACATTTCTCTTTTTAAATACAATTGCTTTTCAGCTGGCTGTGTGTGCCAGGGCGACTGAGAGGAGAGGAGGGGGGC
>NW_019524716.1:0-26559 GCF_002814215.2 Seriola lalandi dorsalis | reverse complement strand
AGGTGGGGGGTGTGGTCGTTCCAGAGTTGAGAAGATCATTCTGAAAACCATCCAACTCTTAATCCACCATGCTGCTCCAGAAAGATGACAGGTCTAGCATGCCATGGCCGGCAATATGGCCATATATTACTCCAGCCAGGCACGAGCGCCACATACAGTGTTTTACATTTCAATTACATAAAGCATAGCATGAAAAACTTTAGGATTAAGGCCAGAAAAATGCTGGATTGTAACTGGATTGTCACTACCTGTGTAACGGGCGGGCGGCGTCGTGTGAGATTCAGTGTCTTTATCCATGCTGAAAATGCCCCTGCACGTCTATTGCACCCAAGCCTTTCAAATGTAAATCATTTAAAACATCTTGGCCCTCAGTGATAGGATTTCTGAAATAATACATTCAGGGTTAAACATTTGTTCTCACTACATTGACATTCACGAGGGCAGACGGACACAAGGCCAGTCTCTGAATAGTTGGGGGAAGTCAGTTTCTTTATCCGCAAACAAATGTTCAATGAACTGTTTGCAAGTCACATGATTTTTCCCTGCAACAAAACAAAGACCGAAAGACTATAAGACGATTTTCAGAATTATTAATCAATAGTTATATTAACCATGAACATGAATCATAAAGGTACTATTTAGTTCAATGTTGCAATAGTTTGCAAATGACCTCACTTCAACACTGAGGCTACAGATGGCAATAGGTCATTGCACTCTCTAACAGTCTTTGAAGAATTGCCTGTGAAATTGTGATTGATTTGGGAGGAGAAAAGGCCTTTAAAAAGCTCCCCTTGAGACCTTGATTGTGAATGACCTTTTTCTTTGGTGTAGCATAGCCTCAAACCCCAAACTGAGAGAGCTTTGTCTGGACTCCCTGGTCACTAAAAGCATGCTTGAAAGTGCCAATCCTAATTATGGTTACCAAGCCTCAGTGAGCAGCTGCTGGGACCTGTTAAAGTCCTTAATTCTATCCACTGGAATATGAAATTCTCGCGCAAAAATACAATAACCCACCCCCAGATTTGCCAAGGAAATATATTCCACTGCAGCGTTTTTGTGACTTTTTCTTTCAAGGTGTTTTTGATATAAAAGGGGAAATAAACACGAGTTCTGACCAGTCTGTCTTGATTTGTATTTGCTTCAAGTGCAGAGGCACTTGAAGCAAATAAATGCAAATGTCACAGGCCTTTATTAAGGATTCAATAACAAAATAATTCAAGTGGCAGCATCAGAGCACCATTTCCAATCAGTGATTTTGTTTTTCTCATATTTTAACAAGGCTGTAAAGATTGACGGTCCAGTTTGTGCAAGAAGCAAAAATAGCTGCTGCTATTTAGATTTTCTGATTTACATTTTTTGTAGGTGACCTCTAATCACATGCATAACCACAGGCAACCATCCTAATAAAAGAGCTGGAAATGCAGCCAAATGTACTGTATGAATATGCAAAGTGTAGTCATAAAAATAATACAAATGAACAAACAATGATTAATGAAAAAAAATATTTGAGACTCTTTGCTGCTCCCTAAAATAACATACAATTAGCTTATGAATTCAGCATTTACCAGTAGCTTTTATTAATATATTGATATTCCATTACAGCCAATTCTAATTAATTTACTGCCTCTTCCATGAGAAATGACTGTAACCTCATTAATAACCCTACAATAGGTCTATAATGCTTATGTCATAAATAAAAAAGAGATATATTAGCAGCTGTTGGACTGTGGCAACATCCACTCACATCTCAGTATGAGCACTGTGCCGTGTAAAAACAGACATGTATTTGGTAAAGCTTATATATACATACATATATACACATTTATTGTCAGCAAAAGAAAAATATAATATCTGGGTTTTTTTTTGCACAATTCACTTATTCATTTCCTCTTTGAGTCTTGCTGGAAAGCTGCAGCTCACAGTGAAAGAAAACACATTCATCTCTCCTCTCATTTCCACTTGAGATAAGATCTTAAATTTCTCTTTAAAGTATAATGAGTTTCTTGATTTCCAGAGAGCGACCCGCGGGATTCAGTGTGACGGCTGTTTGTCTGCAGTTCATCTTGAAGAGCGTTGGTCCGAGCAATCAGTTGTGGTCTACCTCAGCAAAACACTGCTGGAAAAATATTTATATTATTAAGTATAAGTAGCTGAGCTCTTTGTTAAAATGGCTTTGGACAACACACATTATTAATGCACCTGAGGTGGTTATATACACTGCATCAGGAAAATGACAAATCCATCTGTTAGCTTGGTTATTGCGCAGCAGGGAACTAAACTCAACTATATTGACTGCGTTAATATCGTACCCATGACCACCATCAACCATCTGGAGTGAAGCAGCAGTTCTCCACTTCATTTGCAAAATTGGTTTCAAATTAGCTTATAGTATATTCATGTGGTTGAAAACTGAGGCTGGGAATCATAGTCTTATCTCTCCAGGCATTTTCTATTGAAAGACCTCACAAAACACTATGCACGTATCACCATGAAAATAATTAAGTTTGTCTCTACCCCAGGCTCCAACAATTATGGCCCAATGAGACTGAATCAACGTTGATGTCCAGAGTGGCTTTTAATGATTTCCTTTCCCTTTCAGGCAGATATTTTTTAAGTTGATCAAACTGTCTGTGAATTGGCTCCAATACCTGGACATTAACCAGCTTTGATCATGGCTTAATAAAGTATTTCATCTCCATTTCTTTGCCTGGTGGATCTAAACAGGCAATAATGTTCAGGTTATAACATCATCAGTGCTTCATAGTGGAGCCCAGCTGATACCTGTATCAATATTTGAGCTTAACGAATCCAATTTATCAGACAAAATCCATTCTTTTACATAAATATATCACGAACATTCTTGATGCGCAGCCCTTAAATTGAGTAATTCAACAACTGTGACCAAAATATGTGCTGAGAGGGACATTTTACAGTTAAATAATAAATAAACTTGTCAGTGCTCTCTGTGATGGTGACACATATCTTTTGGCGTTTTCTATTCCAGCTTTTGGTTACTGTCTGATGCCATATACGCTGTTAAAGTATATTTAAATTCTTAATCTAGCTCTACTTCTTCCTTTTAACAGATTTGAACCTTAATGTCCTCACTTATTTCAGCCACGTGCCTCCACTCTAACACTGAGATCATGCATCTATAGATATCACATTATGTCTTAAACATGATCAATAATTTGTGAAATCATGTCAATAGTAAAATACGATTAGGATACATAGGTAATACACAGATATCTTTTGACGAAGAAATCTATCCTGTATACATTTTGTGACGTGACGCTGTGCCCTGTAAACAAATCTGCCTGAACACAGGCCTTGATCTGTCACTTTTTTGAGTGTAACTCCAAAAATGGGTCATGGGATCACGGCTCAGTGCATCTTTATATTCTGCATTTCTGCATTTCATGGAGTAGGACAAGTCAACACTGTAAATGGGATCCGCTTTTCAATGCGGACGCAGGTGAAATGGGGAATAATTACTTCACACTTTCTGTTTGCAGATGACACATGGATCAGTGCACTCACTCAATAGGTTATTAGCAAGCAAATGAACAAATGGACAAGAAAGTTAGAGCTGCCAGGGATAATTTATACTTAAGTAATTACAAGTTTGAACTTGGAGTTGCAGGTAAAACTATAAACTTAGAGCCAAGAATGAAACCATCCATATTCATTCCTGGAAAATAAAGTAAAATAAAATGAATACCTCTGTTAAATCCCAGCTTCTTTTGTAAAGGAAGCTTCTTCATTGTTATTTGAACTCTGTTTTTCACCATTTGTTTTTTTATCACAGTGTTGTGATTACGCAATTTATAAAGGAAACTCTTGCTATAGCTAGTATTAGTTACTTTCCAATATAATTTTCAGGATCACTGAGCTTCCATCTCATCTTTAATAGGCCAGACAATGCTCTGGGGTGCTGCATGCCAGGAGGTCACAAAAACAAAAGCTTCTTGCTCGTGCTGCAAGCAAATTATGATAAACCCTTAGGCTATGCTTTTTATAGGCTTCTATTACCCCCTTCAGTGCAAAGAGCAAGAAAGATATGATTCGGGTTTAGGCAGATGGATGGATCTTTTTTTTTTTTTAAATCCAGAAACCCACAGTAAGAGTTTAATATTAAGAAACCGATCTTTAGATCCCGATTCTAATCTGTGATGTTGTGACTCTGCAATTATCACATGAAGGGGACTCTTTTAAGGCAGAGGAACACAATGACGTAGTGTTTTGCTTTCTCCCCTCTCCCCAGCGCTGGGCCGGTTCCCAGTGAACCCCCGCCCCCTCCCCACACCGCAACAACACCACCAGCACCACTCCAACCTGGGCCCATGCCAGACTGTGAATGAATAAGGAGGTCCTAACCAGTCTACTATCTCCGTTTGATGTAGAGCACTGAGGATTCTCTGTTTATATAGGATAGCTGCTTGCGACCCACCGACAAAACATTTAGACCGAAGAAATTATAAATCTGTGTCATCTGGAAAATTCACCCGATTTATAAAACCTCTGGGCTATTAGATGAGGAGATGGATACATCAAATTATATTTCAGTGGCCAATAGTAGCTAATCACACCTTCCACATCTCATGGGTCAAATCATAAAGAAACAAATCAGATTTAACCAATACATAAAGCATGCAAGCAAGAGGTTACAGGAATTTAACCAACAGCAATATAGAGTGGAGGCCAAGCCACAAGCTGCTGCTTCTGTGCTCTCCCCAATGATGAGATTTGGTCGCTGCCTAAGTACCATATTTGGGGAAGAGACTTTTTGCATAAAGAAGATTAGTGTTAGTTGTTTAAGGGCTTGGGGGAGAAGATTTACCATTATTACCAACCCCAGTGAAAAGAGTGAAAGCCGAACACAATCTGATGCCAACACTTGCCAAGGCAGAAAAATGTTAATTGAACCAAGCCACACACCATATGGGAGAGATTATGATGTGTGCGGGTCATGAAGAGAATGACAAAGATTAGATGGCCTCGGAGAGTGATAGACGATTGAGAGAGATTAACAATATAGAGCACAGATCGGGACTGTCAGAACAGAGAGGTGGCACCAGCCTATTAGCCTTTAAAGTTATGCAACGCCACAAGTCTGATTGTTTAAGTCTTTAGAAGTAGAGCAAATCTGGAAAAAATACAGCTGCCCTGGGCATTTAGCGAAGCAGAGAGTCCTGAGGCCTGAATTAAAAAAGTCATTTTTGTGATGCAATCATCTAACCCATGAGAGGAATAATGTCTAACCAATGGGAGAGGAGCAGAGAGCATTCATTTGCTAGCAAACACCAGCTCATTGTTACAAAGTTACATCAGAAATCAAAGGGGAATAGTTGGAGCAAGAGCTCTGTTTGTCTAATTGCAAGTGCAGAGTGAAGTTGAAAGCAGAGTTCTTGTCAATTCTCAAAGGCTTAACAGACAACTTTGGACTCAGATCCACATTCACAGATGTCACTGGCTATCAGCATACGTATGCATCAAGTCTAAATAACTAATGAGTTTGTTAGGTAGACGAGAAGCCAAATATAACAATCTCCCACTCTTCACTCGTTAGCTCTGTGCCCATTTCTTATTCGACTGCGCCAAAGGCGACATCATGCCAACAGTACATGCTTTCAGATGCAGCAGTGGTCCAACTTAATCACTCATCTGTCGCTGACCTGCACGGTCAACATGGAGGAACAGAGAGAGAGGGAGAGAGAGAGAGAGAGAGACAGAGACTGGCACTGGCCAACCAAACTGGATTAACATGATTTTGATGAAACAGAGTTGTCTCATGTGGACACCCAGCCCTCTGTCCTCAGTACCGCCTTTATAAGAAGAGAAAAAATAATCCCATATTTAGATGTATAAAGGCACTGTGTAAATATCACAACAGATGGGGTCTCTTAAGGACACTATTTTCCAATGACACTCAATAGAAAATCACTATTGAAAACATGGGCACACATACTGTATGTCCCTAAGGGGTGTTGCAGGATACTGATGAGGTGAATACAAGTACCTCAGACGCAGTCACTCACTATAGGAACATTAATGGAATTAAATAGTAAGTTTTGGTTGTTGCCAGGAGTCAAAGGTTATCCTGCAGCCACTGACTTACCCACAGCAACTAAGCTACACAGCTGCTATGATGAGATATCATCGCATCCACATGTATTAAATATCTGCATTTCTTATGCTGGCTGTATTTAATGAAGTAAAATGGTTATTTGGTCATCTTTTAGAAAGAATCAAAACTACATGCTCCATAGGTGCCATGAGAGATTACAAATATTAATTATGATAAAGCCACAAAAAGTCCAAGTATTTTCTTTTTTAAATTACAGATACAGTGCATAGAGTGCATTAATCCCAATGGGAAATGAGCATCAACCTTGGAATTGCAATCACAGGGTTTATTAAAACAGGGAATGATTGCACAGTGGCGGTCTGTACATTAACAGTCAATAGGAGCACAACTAACACAAAAAAATCTGACAATCCTGCCACTTACCAATTCTCAGGACTTGCTGTGAAGTGAGCCAAAACTCTGCCATAAAGTACAGCAGTGAAAATAACAGTCCCTTCCTTTTCGCCATGGTCCTCCCTCCAGAGTCGAATTTAACATTGATATCAGTTTTTTTGCCCTCTGTAATTCATGCTGATAACTTGCCAGTCCTTGTATCCGTAACGAAAATAAACTGGCATCCGATCCACATCCATCCCTCACACATTGTGATGAGAAAAACACAACAACAACAACAAAAAACACACACTCCACTTGCAGTTGTCACTACTCAAAAGAACTCCAGTTTTCCCATTCTAAAATCCTCCATGTGCCAGTGAGGTTTTGCCTCCCATATTCACTGTGCAGACATCCCTTTTTATCATGTTTTTTTTCCCGGTGCACACTTGAATTGTAGGCTGCAAGTGAGGAGGAGGACTGTGCGCTGTGTTTCTGCTGTCAAGTACGCAAGAACAGAAAACGGCAATCCTGCTTATAACTTTCAAAATAAAAGCTGAATTGGCAACCATGTGGCAGCAGCAGAAAAAAAAAAAATCAACATCTGTAATGAGTAATATGTGTCAAGTATTTCAGCCATTAGATTTGTATTTTAAACAAATTTAACAATATATGAAGTGGTATATGTAGCTGCATATGTTTATAAATAATTTTCCACCAAATATTTTTGTAAATTACTTTTCTTTTTATCATAAAAATCTGACCCTTAATTAGCCTTTTCTCCAGAGCTGTGCCAGGATATATTTGTGTGTTTTTTGTTTATTTAATTCTCTATCATTTATATTTTTTCCTACATACAAGTAATTCCCATATTCAACGAATCATATATTACTTATAATTCGAATTCCCAAATCCCAGAACCTTTAGTCATGACAATAATCTGTTTAAATTATTAGGTGTTTTTTTTCTGCATCTTTACCCATTATTTGAATGCTTTTATTGTGAAATCATGCTTGTCCTCTTTCTGGTCTCACCCTCACTGTCTTTGGCTGACTTGACATGACTGAGCATCCCTCCCGTGCAGGCGCTCAATTGAGGGCACAGCCAAGCCGCTGATCCGCAAACATGGATACGTCCTGAAGATTAACTTCAAATCTGGCAACATTCGACCTCGACAACGTCTTTGCTTTGGTACACCGAGGAATGATTAAATCTTTGCTCCAGTCCTGATGGAAACGCGAATCTAATCTTCAAACTGGTCGTTGACGCTCCCTTGAAGATTAACTACCTCAAACTGTTTATTTGACACAGTCTCATAGTAAAATAAAATGTGTTCACGTTACCTTAAACCACTTTGCATATTTCCTTGAAGCAGAGGGGTTTGGGATGAAAGTTAAAAAGTTTTGTCACACTGATCAGTAACTGGTGATAAGTAACTAAAGTAGCTGATGATGCTCCAAACCACTTCTCTCTAGCCAAGGGAAAAGCATCATGGGTGCTTGTTGCATTTTTTGGGATTAGTATAATCTCACTATTATTTAATTCCCCTGAAATTAGCCAAATTAGACACCGATAGTTGAGAATGATTTCCCTTCTCACAAACTGACAGCAAGAATATCCTCAACTGGGGTTTTCTGGGAAAAAATATTCTAACAAAAGGTCCTGTGTAATTTGGAGTCTACTAGATGATCTGTGGTAGTACACTGGAAAATGAAATAGTACAGTACTGAAATACTGATATATACTGAAATAAAACAGTTTAGCAGGGAAAAGGAGCATAATGTGGAATCCTTGTTTAGACAGATATTCAATATTACTAAAACTGTGATTTTTATCAAAAAATAATATCCCCTAATGTTTAAAGTCCAGATGGATAATGTATTCAATCCACCATTTTTATCATTTGCCATTTGCATTTGCATTTCAATTTATTATATTAATAGAAAGTTATCCAATTAAAACTACAGCTAATGAAATGCAGTGGAAGGGAGGCATTATTCTTCTGACAACTGCAGTGTGAGTAGGGGGGATTGCACCATCTGTTCGGGGTTCAGGACACTCAGCACGTTCTCTGGTGTCATCTAGTGGTGAATAATGTCAGTGACTGGGATCAGTTCAGGCCATCATGGTGAGCATTGTCAGGAAGTTTGAACTGCTAGGATGTGATTGGTTTTGTCAAGCAATAATCACAACACATGAAATATTTGCTGTTGTTGATACAAAGCAGATTCATATATTCAAACTTCAATACACTGATTCAACATCAGTACCACCATACTTGTTTATTTCTGCAGTGTGTCACAGAAAGTGTAACTTATCCTAGAAGCTAACATGGCCAATATGCAGGAGATAATGCAGCCTTTCAGTCACCTAAACTGCATATCTTTACAGAACTGCTGCCCACTACGGAAATGTAATAATGCCACACAAAGCCAAACTCGCTGAGTGAACTATTGCTTCCTACAAACTGCATTTGCCAATTTACTAAGCATTTGTAAATCATAATGTCCTTTTTAATGATCATTGCTAATACAAACAATAACAAACAACTACAAATGAGTTATTTGATTATATATTTAAGCACTACTGAGCATTCCGTTATCATTTTCATGGCTACAATTTGAATGGCTGAAAAGGCATCTTGATAGTAAAAGACATGAAAAAAATACACTGAAACATGTACAGTGATAACCACAACAAATTAAAAAATATGATGAACAGATGGTTACAAAGATGTAAAACATTAGGCTATGCAGTTCCAAACAGACGATTTCTCATTAATCTATTTTGGGAAAATAATCCCATGTGAGAGCTTCATGAAAATAGCACAATGTCACCTTTATTTACACGAACAGCAGCAGCAGTTATATTCAACATGATCACACAACCCATGTATATTTTTGCATGATAAAAATAATAAGGGTATTAATAGCAGAAAAAAATGTTGAAGATGCTATTTAGTCTGGCCATCCGGATAATCCTAATATAAAAAGAGATTATTTACCTTCACCAGAAGTTTAAATGAGCTTGTGATGCTGGAGTTTAAAAGCATAGTGCTTTGTGTCTGTAAAGTTTAATCGGCTACAAAATCCCACTCATGATTTTGCATTATATGTACACACCACCACTGCTCCCACTGTGAGACTCCGGTTGAATTTTTGATGCTTTATATCCTATGAAAACAGGAGTGTGTGGAACAGGATGAAAGCTGGACTGGTAAGACGCAGTGGGATTGCCGATATAAGCCAGTGAATATGGCGTGGTGTTTTGGCTTATGTACAAGGAGTTCCCTGGAGCATAGATGCTTCCAGCATGGTTAGAACTCCGCATGGAGGAATGGTGAGCCAGGCTTCCTTGATATAACAATGATGCATTTTCAGGTAGACTCGGGTTATAGACAACAGGAGGGTTGATTAGTGCTCCATCATTTGTCATTAACTGAGGAACATTTTCCAGTGGCATTGCAAGCTGCGGTTCAGCAGGGCCATTATTCAACAGATAGGGCTGGTATCTAGTCGATCTGAGGCTTGAAACACTTGAGATAGGATGATACCTCATCAGAGTTGGCCTGCTGGGTGTTGGCTTGTAACCAAGCAGGTTGGCTGGGTGGTACACGTCAAATGAACCCTTGTCTGAGGGCAAACGGCGGCAGACAAACAACATGGCTGAAGCGAAAAGGAAGGCACCAGTCACCCATCCGATGTAAAGAGCTTCTCCCAGCTCCCTTCTTTCGGCATCAATCAGCAAAGGATTGTAGAAATTTCTGATGATGACATGACCTGTCCATGAGACAGGGATAAAAACACAAATGCATGCCATGAACTGCATAACACCTGCAACCATCAGGATAATGGCCTTAGCCCGATCATTACCCTGAAAACAGGAGATACACCGCATTCCTGCCATAGCCACAAGGAGCCCTAGTCCTGACAAGGCCAGAGAACAGCACATCAGCCCCCTGGCTGCCTGTAACTCCGGGGGCAGGAACAGCAGTGAGTCGTACACCTTACACTGCATCCTGATGTTGGCCTGTCGGTAGCAGTTCATCCACAAGCCCTCCCAGCGGGTTTCCATCACAATTATGTTCGCTCCAATGAAAGCAGTCACCTTCCACATAGGCAGCCCCGTTGTAGCCGCTGCGCCGATCAGTCCGATCAGGCCGACACACACTGCGGCTACCTCTGAAACACCTTCAACCATTGTGCAGTGTCTGAGAATTCAGCTGTGTCCAAATCCAAAGTTAGGAATTCAAATTCTGATGCATTAGTATAACACATGAGATTCAGAGACGTGTTTAAGGCAGTGAGGATCTTCTCATCTGATGCAGTTTGTATGTTATGAGAGGCGGTTTGTTATGGGAAAGATATCTTACGGTCATCTGGTTGGCCCAGAGCAATGGGGGTAAAGAGGATCTCTGCTTATTTTGTGTTTATGGTTCCTCTGGCACTTGTACTGTATCTGTGCTATCAGCTTCTCCAGCAGTAAACAACAACACCAGAAACAGCTCACGTCAGAAATAATTTTATCACTTGCCATGTTTTTATTCTCCATATTATGTGTGATTAAAAATTGAGAAGCAAACAAATATGCAATGCAGCACAGAAGCTCCTTCAGTACTTCTATTGTCCACAGGGGAGCAGAGATGACCTTTCAGAGTTAATGAAACAGAGAGGGAGCTCGTCACACTGTCCAAATACAGTTACTGATTGTTGAGGACCAGACATACAGTTTTATAAATCACAAGTTAACATTTCGTATAACAAGTTTGCATATATTCCATAATTGTGTAACTCTAGTGCTGCTGAGCAGGCATAACATAGAAAATGTTACATAGTGTAACCTTAAGCAACAAAAGAGACAACATTGCCATTCTACCATTATAATTTTAATGCAGTTTGCTGTTGAACTCACTGAAAGTGAAATGAGGTGACCTGGTAGTACAAGAACTAATATGCTTGACTGAAGAGAGATAGAAACGTTCTCTCACTGCTCAAACGTATGAATCTGGAGTCAACCAGGAAATTAACTACAGAAGATTTGGCCTAATACTATCTGTGTTTCAATCCAAAGTGACTTGCAAATTCTGATCACATGATCATGCTGTCAGGTCGTCTCTGTCTGGTTTTTTCGTAAACACTAAGCTTTCCAGCTAAGATGCCTCAGTGTCCACACCTTTAGCAAGCAGTCTTAAACCTGCATCTCATGTTTACTCAGTACCATCAGTTAACAAGTGCTCCAGGGCATCATACCAAACTTCAAGACTTACAATTGTTTTTCTGTTAAACATTCATACACACAATGTTTTGAGTTGTAGATTCAAATGTCTGTGTAATTCTCACGTAATCCGTCCAATATATACCATATACTGTATGAAGTGTAGTACCTGTAACACACCTGCTTTGGTTGCCTTTTGTGAATTATGTGTCTAATACTGGCTGAAACTAGCTAAAACTGGGTAAAACTGAGAAGCAAAATATTAAGACTGACTGTACAGGGGGGTTGTGTAAAATTGTGCTCTCAGCTCAGGCATAGTTTATGTTGAAGGTTGAAGGAAATTGGTTTTGAAATATCCTAAGTATTAACTGTCTTAGTAACTACACAGCTTAGTGCTATGTGCCAACAACAATTTGCAATTTAACAGTAAAGGCAAATACACTTGTGCCACGTCACTTAGTGGTTAAATGCTATGTACAACACTTGCTATGTACAACATACACATAGAAAGTAGTTAAACTGATGTACGAAAACAAGGCTATAAGTATAAAATAAAACAACACCCATAATAGTAATGGAAAGAATTAGCTTACACAGCCAAGGTTATAATCATGTTATAGGTTGTTATAGTGCTCTTTAAGAAGACGTTATGTACTCCTTAAATAATGTAGAAAAAGAGGACATCCACATGAATCAGATCCATTTTCATTCACAGTAAATGTTTTCATTGAAATGTGTTTTTTAACCTGAAATACATCTGTTGATAGCTGAAATGTGTCATAGATTGCACTGCTAAGCAGACCCATATTAAAAAAGAAATTTCCTTGCATACAGTGACCATAACTGATCATCATTACCTCAGTCAGTTTAAGTGTTCAGAGATAAGCCACCCCGCTGTGTACAGAGGGGTGTCTGGAGTGGTAGCTGTAGATACTTGATGGGTGTCTGGACAGCACTGGCTGTGGTCGGGGTTGTGGTTGGGGAAGTAGCACCAGCTGCTGAGGCTGGAGAGGCTGTGGAGGATAGGCCGTGTAGTCAGAGGCCCTGGAGTACACGTACCTCTCTGAACCTTTGTCTTCAGACTGCAGATTGCAGCAAGTAAACATGCATCCTCCTGCGAACAAAAAAGCAGAGGCCACCCAGCCGATGTACAGAGCCTCTCCAAGCTCCCTGCGCTGAGCGTCGATCAGCAAGGGGTTGTAGAAGTCCCTGATGATGACGTGACCCGTCCACGACACAGGGATAATGACGCAGATACAAGCCATTAAGATCATGATTCCTGCTATGATGAGGACCAGTCGCTTAGCTCGATCGTTGTTTTCAATGCACGACGTGCACTGCAGCCCCACCAAACTGATCAGCAGACCAAGGCCACCCAGAGCCAGAGCACAGCACATGAGCCCCCGTGCTGCCTGTAGGTCAGGTGGTAGGGCCAGGAGAGAGTCATACACCTTGCACTGCATCCTGATGTCGGCCTGCCGGAAGCAATTCATCCATAGACCCTCGTAGCGGGTCTCAAACACAATAATGTTCTCCCCAATGAAAGCCGTGACTCGCCACATCGGCATCCCAGTACTTGCTGCCGCGCCAATCAGCCCAATCAGGGTCAATAAAAGACCCACAATCTCCAGTGCTGAGTTGGCCATCCTGTTTTTTTCTTATTCCTCCAAGCTTATACATATAAAAATGCGGGACACAGTGTGAATATACTTGGATGCAGTATGGAGTGGCTTTGCATCCCAATGGAGGAGGAGGGGCGGGTTGATGTTCACCTGTATAGTCTCCTCCCTGTTGACAGTACACCAGAATGAAAGGGGTGTGAATTGCAACCTGTTGCTATGAAACAGAATCCCCCAGGCCTTTTGTTCTTTGTACACCTCCCCCAGGAGCTGCTGCCACTTTGTTTATTCACACATCTCAGTTTACATTCTCAGATCCCACTTCACAAGGAACCTTAAAAAAAAAACTTGGGAGTTTTATTAGCAAGGGAGACATTTTCAAGTTCACTGATTTGTAACTAGCTATCTGCATATAAAAAAGAGTTTGTTAATGTATTACCAGTCATAACTACAGATATCACAGGCATCAATCAGCTCTGGATCTTAACCAATTCTTTGTCATATTTTGAACTCAAAACACTGACCAATGTGGAGTCGTGAATGATAAAAAATTGTAGTGGGACTATATAAACAAAATATAAGCAAAAATGAACATTTAGAAACTGTTACACATGATCCGTTGCTGTGTTTGTGACATGGACATTTGTGTACGGATTAGTCACTGTCGGTATTGGATTACTTGTCTGAGTCTCTTGTTTGTGTCAGTTAAAAGCTGGCCGTTGCAGCTCTGACTTGGTTCAAATAAAATCTCTTGGTAGGTTTGCGTTGGGTGGACCTGCGTCAGCAGTCTGGTTTTACCAGTTCAGGCACATTTCTACTGAAAACAATGGAGACAACATCACAACTTTACATTTGAACTCCAGGCAAACCCAAGAGCTTCGGACAGGAAGTGAAAAAATGGCCATCATGTAAGCCGTAGTTTACCCTTAATTGTTGATCATTTTAGTTGCTCTTAATTAGGGATCAGGAAAAAGAAACAAAATTCTCATTTTTTCTGAACATTATTCCTTTATTGGAAACCATAATTGAGTTTATATTTAAGCCAACATTTTGAAGTAGTTTGTACATTCATTTAGGCCAACATTTTGAAAAAGTACGTACAGTTATAACAGAAACCAAACAGTGAACATAAATCAGCTGGAGGTATACTATCTGAAAAAGGCCTAGTGCATAATGTCTTCTCAAAGAGCATGTCAGCAGAGGCTGTAAAGACATTGATATAACAAATAGCTATTGTATTATTACAGATTAAAAATGTTGTGCCTGAATGACTGATGTAATTAATTGTAAATTAAGCATATGGTAACAAACAATGCATGCAGTAATTCAGCACATGATCAAAACACAGTTAGTTTCACAATGAATTTCAAACTCTGCAATATACTTGGCCCTCTTTGAGAAAGTAATGAAAGATTTGGCCATTTCCAGTGGCAGCTTCTGGTCATATTTGTCAGTTGATTCTCAAATGCACCAAATCCTGGCAAGATTAAAAATAAAAAATAAAAAAAAACAAGTCCAAAATTGTCTCTGTGTTTGATTTCACCACACTAGTACTGACTTGGTGTATATACTACAGATCCTGGTGGTGGTACTGAGTAGGGAGGCTGGTAGGTGTACGCTGGCTGGTACGTGTACGGCTGGTATGTGTATGCAGGTTGGTAAACATTTCCCTCAGGGTTGTACACAATCCTCTCCTCTGGATCCTGGGTACGGGGAGCATGACGGCACAACAGGATCACCCCGGCACTGAAAAGCAAACCTGAGGTCGCCCAGCCGATATAAAGAGCCTCCCCGAGCTCCCTGCGCTGGGCATCAATCAGCAGAGGGTTGTAGAAATCCCTGATGATGACATGGCCGGTCCAGGACACCGGGATTAGGGTAGTGATACAGCCCAAGAGGAAGAGACAGCCTCCCGCTACAAGAACAATATGCTTGGTGCGAGCCCGATGGTCCACCACTCTGGTACACTTCATCCCCACTGCTGAAACTATGACGGCGAAGGTGGTCACGGCCACGGAGCTACACATCAGACCCCTAGCAGCCTGGAGGTCAGGTGGCAGAAACAGTAGGGAATCATACACCTTACACTGCATCCTGATGTTCGCTTGTCTGTAGCAGTTCATCCATAATCCCTCCCAGCGGGTCTCCATGACAATGATGTTCGCATCGATGAAGGCTGTTACCTTCCACATCGGCAGGCCTGTCACGGCCGCCACTCCGATTAGTCCAATGAAACCGATGACGAGGGCCACTACCTCACAACAAATGGCATTCCGGCTTTTCCTCTTCTCATTTCTCTTTTTTTCCTCATATACAGAGTCTTGGTAATCTGTATAGGCCTGGGCCTGTTTCTCATCATAGTAAGAGCCTACGTAAGATTGAGGTGGCTTGCTGTAGCCACTGTAGGCAGTGTAAGAGGCCATTGTGGCTTTTCGGCTGCACTCTCGCACCTTGAGAAACAAAACTGAGGAGAAGAGCAGGACGAGGAACTTATACACCCACAAAAAATGCTAACGATGCAATGCAACCTTACTGGTTGAGCTGCCTCAGATTCATGAGATAGATGGGGACACACCAAAGAGTGTTGCTGGTTTTGAATGCAAAAACAACTGACGACATTCAAACAACCGTTTGGTCTTGTGATTGATCAAAAACAGATTAAATCACTGTATTAAGTCATGTTTGATCATAGTATGTTTCCTCTCTTTTAAACTCTTAACATTTCAACACATTTTCAGTACTACACAGCATAATGTTTTTCGTAAACTGAAGAATATAATTTAGACAGCAAACAGGATAGCTAAAATCTGCTATAACCAGATTAAATGCATAAAATCTCATTGCTGTTACTGGATGGAATTTGGAGATAAAAATTAACAAATTATATGTCCTTTTTAATTTTAAAATGAAACAGATTTGGAAACACAGTAACATGTGAAACAAGAAAATTATACTGTAGTGTCTTTCCTTTTTATGTAGGTAAAGTTATGGAGGTGACGGCTGCACTAATGTGTATAGGTAAAGAATCTGTTGTCTCTGTCAGACCGAAACCTGACAGAATGATCACAGTTATCAAACTCCTCCTCTAACTGAGCCTCCTAACTGAGCTGATAAAAAGGTGTTGAGCACAGAAATGTGAGGAGGATTGATTTCATTGTAACACAGTAGCTATTGTCCATTTGCCAGCAGTTCTCACCTTGCACTGCCACACTGAAATCTTCCTGCCTCTGGTAGATAGTCTGTGCATGCACTGCTTGAGTTTTTACTATTCAGCTGCACTTAGTAAGGAAACTGAATGGTATAACTGACAAGTATCTGGGGTGTTAGCTGTGGTTGGTTATAAGTTTGTATTTCATGTTTTTTTAGGCAAGCATGATAGAAATACACACACTAGAAAAGACGTGCAATCGCACAAGCAAATTTAGAATCAAAGCTTTATTGATCTATTGACGGTTGACTACTTGCCGATTAGACATTACCAAATCAAAATGATTAATTAAAAGTGAAGGTTGACAACTGACAAAAATGTAAATGTAAAAGTACAATAAAAACAACATGACCATACTCAATTGCAAAAAAACAAAAAACAATTGTATCTCTTAAATTAACAGCATATAAACATGTCCAATTATGAATAGTGTTATATGTTAAACAAATAAAACTCATAACTCAATGTTTTTTTGCAACTGTGAAGGATTTGGGAAGAAGACAAACAATGTAGATAAGAACATTTATAGTTCAATGAGTACACAAAGTACAGTCGTCACAGTGACTTAAAATGTGTACATACATTGTAAAAACAAATACATGAATACATAATTTGCACACCCTTGACATGATGTTGTGACCTCAGGCAGCATCCTTTTTACATTAGAAAGATTAGAGACATGTAAAAATGGAATTTGCACATTGCAGTTACAGGTACTGTTCTTTACACATATTCTTGATGTTTATGAAAGCTGGATGGCGTCCGCTGCGAGTAGACGCTTCCCTCTTTCTGTGAATTCCTCACTGCCAGCAGATGTGCATCAGCGTAGGGCTCTTCATCCTTTGATGCACGTTTGCTGTAACTGAACAGAATGAGGATCCCAGTGATCAGCAAAACACCAGAAGTGGCCCAGCCTATGAAGAGGGCGCTCCCCAGCTCCCGTTTCTGAGCATCACTCAACAGTGGGTTGTAGAAGTTACGGATGACAGTAAAGCCAACCCAGCTGACGGGGATGAGTGTGGTCAAACAGGACAGCAGATACAAACCACCCCCTAGGGCCAGGGTGACGTTCTTGCCCTTTATGTTGTCATCCCAACACTTGCTCTGCCGGGTCCCACATCCTGTGATCAACAAGGAGATGACGACCAGAATTATGGAGACAACCATGAGTCCCCTGGATGCCTGCAGCTCCGGTGGGAGAATTAGCATTGACTCATACACCTTGCACTGCATCTTGATGTCTGCTTGTCTCCAGCAGTTCATCCACAAGCCCTCCCAGAGATCCTCCATGACAACGAGATTGGCACCAATAAAGGCTGAGACCTTCCACGTGGGCAGTGCAGTGGTAGTTATTGTCCCAAACAGGCCGATGAAGCCCAGGACGAGGGCGAAGACCTCCAACTTTGCCCTCATGGCTCAGCGGGAATTGCAATCTCGTCTCTCTCGTCTGTCAAACGAATTGACCAACTAATGAGCTCTGCAGAGCTGTAAATCTGTGATAATATCACCCTGCCTACAATGTCATCATACTGGTTTGTGTGCCTGACCTTGATTCCTGCCAGTGTATCAGACGTAACTAAAAAAACTACCGTGTGTTTCTTCTGTCTTCAGAAAACAAATGAAAGACAAACACGTGTTTAATAATTGTTATGATAACTCGTCATGCTTGACAAGCATCAATGAAAAGTGGCTATGTTGCCATTCAAAAGTCACGCAAGGTCAGTTTCAGTGACATTCAAATTTACAGTCTTCTGTAAAGTCTTCAATCTTTTGTAGCTCCATACTGTATCCAATTTACTCCTGGAATGATCAGTAATTCAGCTTCCATTCAATTTCCATGATGGGTAAAGTGTGTCAGACTACTGAAAAATTAGGACAATATAAGATATTTGATGCATAATGTCTTTTTTTTTCAAAATTAGTCAGCAACACTGGAGTGAAATATATTATTGTCCAAGGAAAAAAATGGCATGCATGGTCAACACACAAACCCATTGTTTTCTATGCAAGACCACCCACGGCATCTTGATGCGCATCAACTTGACATGTATTGTTTTTCTAGGGAGTGTGTGATAGATCTGTAAACATCTCTATGGTTGAAGTGTGAGGCTCATTAACTCTCTTCATTAAAGATGAAGAATTGACAGAGTGTTCCTCATTCAAGTAAAAAAAAAAAAAGCCAACAAATTCCACCTTGGTCATACTCATTAGAAAGAGATGAGTAAAAATCAATCGGTCAGCCGGTCTGCATATTGAGGGATTTTCTGTTCAACTGACCTGCCTGTTCTAACTTTCAAATGAATAAACACTCATTCGATAGAGTCTAGACACCATTTATACCGCCATGATATAATGACAGTGTTAACTTACATCAACTAAGACTAAAGATTTTTTTAGTTTATATGAATAGGTACATGACCGGATTTCACATCAGAAGGAAATGTTTGAAAACAATAGGGGATTACATTGATGAAGAGCCACTCCTTTTTTTCAGGAAGAACTTCAGCTGGTCTGGGAAAGGTTACACCATGTTGGTCAACCTGTTTCTGAGAGACAGAAAAGGAAAGAGAGAGATGGATGTAGCAGGAGGGGTCATAAAACAGGAACAGAAACTGTAGAGCCAGTTGAACAGGTTTGCTGACTGATATTATCATCACATCCTCAGCGGCTTAAAATGTAAACAGATACACTCATACAGAGGAACCTAAAGCTGTGAACTCAAATACATCAAATCGGTACTGTGAAGTAATTTCTGTAGACATGTAAGGTGCTTGTTTTGCAGAGGTGGATTTTGATTTGAGATGGATTTGATTAAACCAATGATGATGTGATTAAACTAAGATTAAATGTTAGTAACTGAATACACAGACAGATGTAACTTGGTCTAGTGGCACAGGCAGCAATGTACAACTACAACAGGCTGCTGCCACCTGCTGTATGTAGATATGACTGCACATTCCTGGGCCACAATAAGATTGATTGAACATTTTGCAAATATTCAAAAGAAATGTGATAGCATGTAATTCCTATTTCCTTCTCATTCCTACTTCTTCTAATTCAGTGAGCGTGTTTAGATTTAAGATTTAGAAATGATCTGTTAAGTCAAAGAGAGAACTCCTTGAATCAAGCTTGTGCCATTTTTATCTTGGGGTAAGACATGAGTCTGCTCCTTCAAAGGAAGGGGTTAGCAGAGCAGCTTTGTTTCATCCCAGCTGTCTGTCATTCTGCACCATCTCCTACTGATGGAGATCTAGGTGGTCTTTTTCCTTCATCTTGTGGGTGTGACCAGGTATTGAAATCAGTCTCATAAAATCAGTCTCATGAAGATCAGCCTCATAATGATTAACCACAAATTATAGAATTGTGATTAATGATTAAAATGATCAAAATAAATGGAAAATCTAGTAAGATTATTTGTGCTTAACTTTAGTTATTTCGATAACAACAGTTACCTCTGCTTAGTAAAATACAAAAAGGATTTAGTTACATTTAAATGCAATCATAATGATATTACGACAAGATGAAAGTTATAAAAATTAGACACCTGGTTGGATTCTAATTTTCCCACTTCTCACTCAAAATCTTTTGTCTGCTCATTTTCTCTCTCTCTCTCTTTCTCTCTCTCTCTCTCTCTCACACACACACACACACACACACACACACACACACACATACACATACACATACATACATACATACATACATACACACACACACACACACACACACACACACACACACACACGCACAATCTCTCTCTCACCCCATCACTGCTTCACTCTCTTTCTCTCACACATACAAACACCTACACATACATACACACTCACATCTATACCTACAAAGCGTGTGTATATATACATATATATATATATATATATATATATATATATACACACACACATATATAGAGTCTCGCCACATGATACTGATCTGAATACCAGGATGCACCTGCAATCTGAGGGAGTACCAGAGCCTTTGTGGTGGGGGTGGTGATTGACAAGAGTGAGGGGAGGGCTGGTGGGCCTGGGTGTCAGAATGTCCACAGAGCTCAGAGACATAAAAGAGGAGATAGGGCTGTGAGAACCATAGATTATAGTGTCGAGGGCATGTACAGCCAGGCTACATCTTGTCAGCTTGAAAATGCTGATGTAACTGGTCTTTGCCCTAACAGGATGTTGGAAATTGAAGACTACTGTTCATCTCTGATAATGAAGTGATCTGTGATCAGCATCCTGATTTTGACACTGTTTCTCTTGTCACATTATTTTGTAGTGTTAGTGACTGATGCACTAGAATTTCAGCTCCAGAAATCACTGACACTAGACAAAAAGAGGAAAGCACAAGTAGAACCTCATGAACACTCAAGGAAAGATACATGAGATGCAGCAGTTGTTGAACACACAGAGAAGAAAAAAAAAATGTTCTTAATTCAGAGATATTCTAAAAGAAAAAGGAGACCCCATGAGCCTGGCTAAATTTTTTGTTGTGGCTATGTATTGTATGCAAGGGCGTAGGTTTGCATATGGACGATAGGGACATGTCCCTACCAATATTTGAGTGAAGTCGTTTGCACTATATTTAGAGTGAAGTTATATCAGATCATTCCAATGTGCCTTCCAAGAGGCTATGTCTCCAAGACAACCGATTAAGGCATGCTCGCATTTGAATGGCTTAAAGGGCGGTGGCTATCTGAAGGCTCACGTCATACTATAGTATGACGTTTTTATTCCTTACTATGCTATGATGTTTTGTTGATATTCTAGGCCGTACTATACTATGATTGTTTTTGCCTTAATATACCATGACGTTATTTGACATTATTACTGCCTTACTATATGACTTACTAAAATATGACTTTTTTATGCCTCACTTTAGTATTACTTTTTTATGCCATACTATACTATGACGTTATTTGATGTTTTTATGCCTTACTCTACTATGACATTTGGATTACATTTTACACCTTATTATACAATGACGTTGTTTTACTATTATACTATGACATTATTTGATGTTTTTATGCCTTACTATACCATGGCGTTTTTTGACCTTTTTAGTGCCTTACTATATGACTTACTAAAATAGGACTTTTTTATGCCCCACTTTAATATTACTTTTTTATGCCTTACTATACTATGACGTTATTTGATGTTTTTATGCCTTACTATACCATGACATTTGTATCACATTTTACACCCTATTATACTATGACGTTATTTTACTACTATACCATGATGTTTTTTGTCATTTTTAGTGCCTTACTATATGACTTACTAAATATGAATTTTTTATGCCTTATTTTACGATGACGTTTTTATGCCTCACTATAGTATTACTTTTTTATACCTTACTATACTTTGATGTCATTTGATATTTTTATGCCTTACCATACCATAACTTTTGTATTAGATTTTACACCTTATTATACTATGATGTTGTTTAGTACTATACTATGACGTTATTTTATGTTTTTTGCTTACTATACCATGATGTTTTTTTGACATTTTCAGTGCCTTGATATATGACTTACTAAAATATGACTTTTTTATGCCTTACTATACTATGACGTTTTTATGCCTCGCTATAGTATTACTTTTTTATGCCTTACTATACTATGATGTTATTTCACGTTTTTATGCCTTACTATACCATGACATTTGTGTTACATTTTACACCTTATTATACTATGATGTTGTTTAGTACTGTACTATACTATGACGTTATTTGATGTTTTTTTGCCTTACTATACCATGATGTTTTTTTGACATTTTCAGTGCCTTAATATATGACTTACTAAAATATGACGTTTTTATGCCTCGCTATAGTATTACTTTTTTATGCCTCACTATAGTATTACTTTTTTATGCCTTACTATACTATGACGTTATTTGATGTTTTTATGCCTTACTATACCATGATATTTTTTGACATTTTTAATGCCTTAATATATGACGTACTAAAATGACTTTTTTATGTCTTACTAAAATATGACTTTCAGTGCCTTACTATACTATGACGTTTTTATGCCTCACTATAGTATTACTTTTTTATGCCTTACTATACTATGACGTTATTTCATGTTTTTATGCCTTACTATACCATGACATTTGTGTTACATTTTACACCTTATTATACTATGATGTTGTTTTACTACTATACTATGACGTTATTTGATGTTTTTTTTGCCTTACTATACCATGATGTTTTTTTGACATTTTCAGTGCCTTACTATATGACTTACTAAAATATGACTTTTTTATGCCTTACTATACCATAACCTTTTTATGCCTCGCTATAGTATTACTTTTTTATGCCTTACTATACTATGACGTTTTCATGCCTTGCTATAGTATTACTTTTTTATGCCTTACTATAATATGACGTTTTTATGCCTCGCTATAGTATTACCTTTTTATGCCTTAATATACTATGACGTTATTTCACGTTTTTATGCCTTACTATACCATGATATTTTTTGACATTTTTAGTGCCTTAATATATGACTTACTAAAATGGCTTTTTTATGCCTTACTATACTATGACGTTTTTATGCCTCGCTTTAGTATTACTTTTTTATGCCTTACTATACTATGACGTTATTTCATGGTTTTATGCCTTACTATACCATGATGTTTTTTGACATTTTTAGTGCCTTAATATATGACTTACTAAAATATGGCTTTTTTATGCCTTACTATACTATGACGTTTTTATGCCTCGCTATAGTATTACTTTTTTATGCCTTACTATACTATGATTTTATTTCATGTTTTTATGCCTGACTATACCATGACATTTGTGTTAGATTTTACACCATATTATACTATGACGTTGTTTTACTACTATACTATGACGTTATTTTACTACTATGCCATGATGTTTTTTAACATTTTTAGTGCCTTGATATATGACTTACTAAAATATGACTTTTTTATGCCTTACTATACTATGACGTTTTTATGCCTCGCTATAGTATTACTTTTTTATGCCTTACTATACTATGATGTTATTTCACGTTTTTATGCCTTACTATACCATGACATTTGTGTTACATTTTACACCTTATTATACTATGATGTTGTTTAGTACTGTACTATACTATGACGTTATTTGATGTTTTTTTGCCTTACTATACCATGATGTTTTTTTGACATTTTCAGTGCCTTAATATATGACTTACTAAAATATGACGTTTTTATGCCTCGCTATAGTATTACTTTTTTATGCCTCACTATAGTATTACTTTTTTATGCCTTACTATACTATGACGTTATTTGATGTTTTTATGCCTTACTATACCATGATATTTTTTGACATTTTTAATGCCTTAATATATGACGTACTAAAATGACTTTTTTATGTCTTACTAAAATATGACTTTCAGTGCCTTACTATACTATGACGTTTTTATGCCTCACTATAGTATTACTTTTTTATGCCTTACTATACTATGACGTTTTTTGACATTTTTATGCCATACTATACTATGACGTTTTTTAGCATTTTTATGCCTTACTATACTATATCATTCGATGCCTTACCATACTATGACGTTTTTATAACCTATTATGGCTTAATATACTAATATTTTTTTTATTGACGTTTTATGCCATACTATACTATGACGTTTTTTGACATTTTTATGCCATACTATATTATGTCATTTGATGCCTTACTATACTATGACGTTTTTATAACCTTTTATGGCTTAATATACTAATATGTATTTTTTTTACGTTTTAGGCCATACTACACAATGACGTTTTTTGACATTTTTATGTCATATTATACTATGACGTTTTTTAGCATTTTTATGCCTTAAAACACTATGTCATTTGATGCCTTACCATACTAAGACGTTTTTATAACCCTTTATGGCTAAATATACTATTATGTTTTTTTGACATTTGACATATGACGTTTTTTGACATTTTTATGCCATACTATACTATGACGTTTTTTGGCATTTTTATGCCTTACTATATTATGTCATTTGATGCCTTACTATACTATGACGTTTTTATAACCTATTATGGCTTAATATACTAATTTTTTTTTTTGACGTTTTATGCCAAACTATACTATGACGTTTTTTAGCATTTTTATGCCTTACTATACTATATCATTTTATACTTTACCATACTAGGAAGTTTTTATAACCTATTATGGCTTAATATACTAATATGTTTTTTTTTTTACGTTTGATGCCATACTATACTATGACGTTTTTTGGAAATATTATGCCTTACTATACTATATTGTTTTACTCCTTACCATACTTTGAAGTTTTGATGACCTTCACTACCATACTATGCTATGACATTTTTTGGTAATTTTATGCCTTGATATAGTATGATGTTTTTATGACATTTTATGCCTTCCCATTCTATGACGTTTTTTAGCATTTTTATGCTTTACAATGTTATGATGTATGACCATTTTTATAACCTTTTATAGCTTAATATACTGTGATGTTTTTTTTTTACGTTTTTTGCCATAATATAACATGACGTTTTTTGACATTTTTTGCCTTACAATACTATGACGTTTTTTGACATTTTTTGCCTTACAATACTATGACGTTTTTATGACATTTTATCCCTTCCCATACTATGTTGTTTTGTGACATTTTAATGATTACCAATTAATGTTTTAGAGATTATGTATATTGGTGGTGTAGTGGTTAGCATTATGGCTCGGGACTGGAGAGGTTGTAGGTTCAACCCTTGGGTAAGACCCACCTCAATTACTGCATATTATGACGTTTTTTAGCATTTTTATGCTTTACAATATTATGACATTTTATGCCTTCCCATACTATGTTGTTTTGTGCCATTTTTTTGACTAATTATACTATGATGTTGTTGTGCCTTACCATTTTATGACATTTTCTGACATTTTTTGCCATACTATACTTTGACGTTTTTTAGCATGTTTATGCCTTACTATACTATGTAATTTGATGCCTTCCCATACTATGACGTTTTTAGAACCTTTTATGGCTTAATATACTATGATTTTTTATGACATTTTATGCTTTCCCATACTATGTTGTTTTGTGACATTTTGATGTTTCCCTATTAGTGTTTTAAAAAGATATATGTTGGTGGTGTAGTGGTTTGCAATATGGCTTGGGACCACAGAGGTTGTAAGTTCAAACCTGGGTTAGGACCTTCCTCAATTATTGCATATTATGACGTTTTTCAGCATTTTTATGCTTTACATTATTATGTCATTTTATTCCTTAGCATGCTGTGACGTTTTTATGACCTTTTATGCAATAATATAGTATGATTTTTTTTTTTTTACGTTTTATGCGTTCCCATACTATGTTGTTTTGTGCCATTTTTTGAGTAATTATACTATGACGTTTTTTAGCATTTTTATGCCATACTATACTATATCATTTGATACCTTATTATACTATGACGTTTTTATAACCTATTATGGCTTAATATACTAATGTATTTTTTTGACATTTTATGCCATACTATACTATGACGTTTTTTGACATTTTTATGCCATACTATACTACAACGTTTTTTAGCATTTTTATGCCATACTATACTACAACGTTTTTTAGCATTTTTATACCTTACTATACTATATCATTCGATTACTTACCATACTCTGACGTTTTTATAACTTTTAATGGCTTAGTATACTATTATGTTTTTTTGACGTTTTATGCCAAACTATACTATGACGTTTTTTAGCATTTTTATGCCTTACTATACTATATCATTCGATGCCTTACCATACTATGACGTTTTTATAACCTATTATGGCTTAATATACTAATTTTTTTTTTTGACGTTTTTTGCCATACTATACTATGACGTTTTTTGACATTTTTATGCCATACTATACTATGACGTTTTTTAGCATTTTTATGCCTTACTATACTATATCATTCGATGCCTTACCATACTATGACGTTTTTATAACCTATTATGGCTTAATATACTAATATTTTTTTTATTGGCGTTTTATGCCATACTATACTATGACGTTTTTTGACATTTTTATGCCATACTATATTATGTCATTTGATGCCT